>NW_012132912.1:0-260447 GCF_000001635.26 Mus musculus
ATTGTTTAGCTCTGTACCACATTTTTAATGGGGTTACTTGAATTTCTGTGGTCCAGCTTCTTGAGCTCCATATATATATATATATATATATATATATATATATATATATATATATATATATATATATATATATATATATATTGGATATTAGTTTCCTATCAGATTTAGGATTAGAAAAAAATCCTTTCCCAATCTGTTGGTGGCCTTTTTTGTCTTATTGACAGTGTCTTTTGCCTTACAGAAATTTTGCAATTTTATGAGGTCCCATTTGTCAATTCTTGATCTTACTGCACAAGCCATTGCTGTTCTGTTCAGGAATTGTTCCTTTTTGCCTATAACTTCGAGGCTTTTACCCACTTTGTCTTCTATAAATTTCAGTCTGGTTTTATGTGGAGTTCTTTGATGTACTTTGACTTGAACCTTGTACAAGAAGATAAGAATGGATCAATTTGCATTCTTCTAAATGATAACCTCCCATTGTGCCAGCACCATTTGTTGAAAATGCTTTTTTTCCAATGGATGGTTTTAGCTCCCTTGTCAAAGTTCAAGTGAACACACGTGTGTGAGTTCATTGCTGGGTCTTCAATTCTATTACATTGATCTCCCTCTCTCGCTGTACTAGTACCATGCAGTTTTTATCAAAATTGCTCTGTAGTACAGCTTGAGATCAGGCATGGTAATTCCACCATAGTTTCTTTTATTTTTGAGAATAGTTTTTGCTCTCTTAGCTTTCTTGTCATCCAGATGAATATGCAAATTGACCTTTCTAACTCAGTGAAGAATTGATTTGGATTTTTGATGGGAATTGCATTGAATCTGTAGATTTCTGTTGGCAGGATAGCCATTTTTCTATATTAATCCTGCCAATCCATGAACATGGGATATTTTTCCTTCTGAGATCTTCAATTTCTTTTGTCAGGGACTTGAAATTCTTGTCATACAGATCTTTCACTTCCTTAGAATCACACCAAGGTAGTTTATATTTTTTGTAACTATTGTGAAGGGTGTTGTTTCACTAATTTCTTTCTCAGCCTGTTTAGCCTTTGAGTAGAGAAAGGCCACTGATTTGTTTGAGTTAATTTTATATCCAGATACTGTACTGAAGCCATTTATCAGGTTCAGGAATTCTCTGGTGGAATTTTTAGGGTCACTTATATATACAATCATATCATCTGCAAATAGTGATATTTTGACTTCTTTCCAATTTTTATCCCCTTGATCTCATTTTGTTGTAGTATTGCTCTGGCTAGGACTTCAAGTACTATATTGAATAGGTAGGTAGAAAGTGGGCAGCCTTGTCTATTCCCTGATTTTAGTGGGATTGCTTCCAGTTTCACTCCATTTGGTTTGATATCGGCTACTGGTTTGCTGTATATTTCTTTTATCATGTTTAGGTATGGGCCTTCAATTCCTGAACTTTCTATGCCTTTTATCATGAAGGGTTGTTGGATTTTGTCAAATGCTTTCTCAGCACCTAATGATATTATCATTTGATTTTTGTTCTTGAGATTGTTTATGTAGTGGATTATTTTTTAAAGTGTTGCTGTAGGAGTGATATGATACGGGCTAAATTGCAATAGGGTTGACCTGGCGCTGATTCCACTAGGTGTTGACAGAGGAAAATGGGATTAGTAAATTCTAAACAGGCATTTGTCTGCAATCTTCAAGAGCTGCTTCAGGCTAGAGGAGTAGGGATTGAAGAACAATTGTTAGAATATTTTTCAGATTACATTGATAGCTTTCCGTATATTAAACCATCCCTGCATCCCTGGGATGTAGCCTTCTTGGTCTTGATGGATGATCGTTTTGATGTGTTCTTGGATTTGGTTTTCGAGGATTTTATTGAGAATATTTTCATCGATATCCATAAGGAAAATTGATCTGAAGTTTTCTTTCTTAGATGGATCTTTGTGTGGTTTAGGTATTAGAGTATTTGTGGCTTCATATAATGAATTGGGTAGAGTAACTTCTGTTTCTATTTTGTGGACTAGTATGAGGAGAGTTGGAATTAGTTCTTCTTTGAAGGTCTGATAGAACCTAACCGCATCTGGTCCTGGGCTTTTTTTTGTTTTTTTGGTTGGGAGACTATTAATGAGTGCTTCTAATACTTTAGGGAAATGGGACTGTTCAGATTTTAATCTGATCCTGATTTAACTTTGTCACCTGGTATCTGTCTTAGAAATTGTCCATTTCATCCAGGTTTTCTAGTTTTGTTGAATATAGCCTTTTGTAGTAGGATCTGATGATGTTTTGGATTTCTTTAGGTTCTGTTGTTATATCTCCCTTTTAATTTTTGATTTTGTTAATTAGGATTCTTTCCCTGTGCCCTCTTTTTAGTCTGGTTAAGGGTTTATCTAACTTGTTGATTTTCTCAAAGAACCAGCTCCTGGTTTGGTTGAATCCTTGAATAGATCTTTTTGTTTCCACTTGGTTGATTTCTGCTCTAAGTTTGATTATTTCCTACTGTCTACTCCCCTTGGGAGAATTTGCTTCCTTTAGTTCTAGAGCTTCTAGGTCTGTTGTCAGGCTGCTAGTGTGTGCTCCCTCTAGTTTCTTTTTGGAGGCACTCAGGGCTGTGAGTTTTCCTCTTAGGTCTGCTTTCATTATGTCCCATAAATGTGGGTATGTTGTGGTGTCATTTTCATTAAATGTTAAAAAGTCTTTAATCTCTTTCTTTATTTCTTCCTTGACCAAGATATCATTGAGTAGAGTGTTGTTCAGTCTCCACATGAATGTTGGTGTTCTCTTATTTATGTTGTTATTGAAGTTCAGCCTTAGTCCATCGTGACCTTTTGTATCTATTGAAGCCTGTTTTGTGACCCATTATATGGTCAATTTTGGAGGAGGTACCATGAGGTGCTGAGAAGAAGTTATATCCTTTTGTTTTAGGATAAAATGTTTTGTAGATGTCTGTTAAATTCATTTGTATCATAACTTCTGTTAGTGTCCATGAGTCTCTGTTTAGTTTATGTTTCTAGGATCTGTCCATTGGTGAGAGTGAGGTGTTGAAGTCTCCCACTATTTTTGTGTGAGGTACAATGTGTGCTTTGAGCTTTACTAAAGTTTCTTTAATGAATGTGGCTGCCCTTGCATTTGGAGCATAGATATTTAGAACTGATAGTTCCTTTTGGAGGATTTTACCTTTATGAGTATGAAGCAACCCTCCTTGTCTTTTTTGATATCTTTGGGTTGGACGTCAATTTTACTCGATATTTGAATGGCTAGTCCAGCTTGTTTCTTCAGACCATTTGCTTAGAAAATTGTTTTTCAGCCTTTTACTCTGATGTAGAATCTGTCTTTCTTCTCGGAGTGGGTCATCTGCAAGTAGCAAAATGCTGGGTTCAGTTTGTGTAGTCAGTCTATTAGTCTATGTTTTTTAATTGGGGAATTTAGTCTATTGATGTTAAGAGAAATTAAAGAAAAGTAGTTGTTGCTTCCTGTTATTTTTGTTGTTAAAGTTGGGATTCTGTTCTTGTGGCTGTCTTATTTTAGGTTTGTTGAAGGATTACTTTCTTGTTTTTTTCTCAGGTGCAGTTTCCATCTATGTGTTGGTGTTTTCCCTTTATTATCCTTTGAAGGGCTAGATTCATGGAAAGATATTGTGTGCATTTGTTTTTATCATGGAATTCTTTGGTTTCTCCATCTATTGTAATTGAGATTTTTGCTGGTGTATATTAGCCTGGGCTGGCATTTGTGTTCTCTTATGTATAACATCAGTCCAGGATCTTCTGGCTTTCATAGACTCTGCAGATAAGTCTGGTGTAATTCTAATAGGTCTGACTTTATATGTTACTTGAGTATTTTCCCTTACTGATTTTAATATTCTATCTTTATTTAGTGCATTTGTTGTTCTGAATATTACATGTCAGGAGAAATTTCTTTTCTGGTCCAGCCTATTTGGAATTCTCTGGGCTTCTTATATGTTCATGGGAATTTCTTTCCTTAGGTATTGGAAGTTTTCTTCTATAACTTTGTTGAAGATATTTGCTGGCCTTTTAAGTTGAGAATCTTCATTCTCATCTACTATTATCCATAGGTTTGGTCTTCTCATTGTGTCCTGGATTTCCTGAATATTTTGAGTTGGGATCTTTTTGCATTTTCCATTTTCTTTGATTGTTGTGTTCATGTTACCTATGGAATCTTCTGCATCTGAGATTCTCTCTTCTATCTCTTGTATTCTCTTGATGATGCTCACATCTATGTTTCCTGATATCTTTCCTAGAATTTTTATCTCCAGAGTTGTTTCCCTTTAGGTTTTCTTCATTGTTTCTACTTCTATTTTTACATCTTGGATTTTTTTTTATTCAATTCCATCA
This sequence comes from Mus musculus, assembly GCF_000001635.26. NCBI lineage: Eukaryota > Metazoa > Chordata > Mammalia > Rodentia > Muridae > Mus > Mus musculus. Next base: position 4,317 of record NW_012132912.1, read on the forward strand.
TCTGTTTGGTTGTGTTTTCCTGTAATTCTTTACGGGATTTTTGTGTTTCTTCTACCAGCTTAGCAGTGTTTACCTGTAGTTCTTTAAAGACTTGTACTTGTTTAGCAGTGTTCTCCTGTAATTCCTTGAGGGATTTCTGTGCTTCCTCTTTAAGGGCTTCTACTGGTTTAGCAGTGTTCTCCTGTAATTCCTTGAGGGATTGCTGTGCTTCCTCTTTAAGGGCTTCTACCTGTTTAGCCGTGTTCTCCTGTATTTCTTTAAGTAAGTTATTAATGCACATCCTAAAATCTTCTACCACCATCAAGAGATATGATTTTAAATCCGAGTCTTGCTTGTCGGGTGTGTTGGGGTATCCAGGACTTTCTGTGGTGGGCTTACTGGATTCTGATGATGCCCATTGTTCTTGGTTTATGTTAGTAAGATTTTTACCATTGCCTCTCGCCATTAGGTAATCTCTGGTGTTAATGTTCAAGCTGTCTCTGGCTGGAGCTTGGTCCTCCTGTGATTCTGTTAGCCTCTGTCAGCAATCCTGAGAATCCAACTCTCACCTGAGTCCCAGTCTCAGATTACTCTCTGCAGGCAAGTTCTCCTCTTGCAGGCAGGTGTCCAGAAGTCTGGAGCTCTCATCCACCTCCAGAATCCAGGTGTCAGAGCCCTCCCTGTAAGCAGACTCTCCTCTGACAAGGAAGTTGCCCAGGTGTCAGGGTCTCAGCTCGGCCTCCTGGCTTAGGATGAAGGCCCGAAGGGACCCTGTCTAATAAGCTCTGTTGCTTCTGTTGCCCACATGCCCTCCAGTGCTCAAGAGGTCTTGGGTGTGCTAGAGGTCCTTCAGAGTGGAGAGTTCTCTGGGGCCCTCAACACCCTTGGCCGTGTTAACGCAGATGATGGTGGGGCTGGCCCCGACTGGAAAGAATCCCAGCCTCTTGTTGGGCAGGTTTCCTTTGTCCCTGTTCCTGCTGGCAAAAGACCCTTTTCAACACTTTGGAGCTGATGTTGTGTTCCACTCACCTGTTATCCAGAGGTCCCAGGTGTGCTAGGGGTCCTGTGGCATGGAGAGTCCTCTGGGGCTCTTGGTGCCCTCTGGTAGGTTCAGTCGGAAGATGACAGGGCTAGCCTGACCTGAATGGATCCCAGTCTCTGTTCAGGTGTTGTTCCTTTGTCCCTGTTCCTGCTGGCACAAGACCCTCTGTGATTCTTTGGAGCTGATGGTGCATTTTACTCACCCATGATCCCAAGGTATTCCTGAGTTCCTGTGGTGTGGAGAGTACTCTAGGGCCCTTGGCAGCCTCTGGCGGGTTCAGGTAGAAGATAGTGGGGCAGGATGACAGTTTTTGATCTTAGCCATTCCCACTGGTATGAGGTGGAGTCTCAGGGTTGTTTTGATTTGCATTTCTCTAATGACTACAGATATTTCTTTAGGTGCTACTTGGCCATTCATGTTTCCTCAGTTGAGAAATCTGTTTAGCTTTGTTCATTAATTTTAACTAGGGTTATTTGGTTCTCTGGAGTCTAACATCTTTTGTTCTTTATATATATTTTCCAAATAACACTTGCAAGGAAGTTGTTTGTTTGCTCCCCAACAATGTCAAGCTTGGGCACATTCCCTCCAGCTACACTATCAGGGTTCATGGGTATGGGTTTTCCTATTTTACCCCAATTTCAATGCTATATACATTGGGAAACATGGCTTTTGAGACACACTGGCCCTCAGTATGTGAGTTTCACACATATTTAACCAATTACACACAGGAAATATCTGTAAGAAAATAAGTCATCTATATTGAACATTTCTTGACTTTTTTCTTTCATTCCCTAAATAATATGATACAACCATTTATATAGAATGTACATTGTATTATGTATTATAAATCTCCAAGAGGTAGTTTAGAGTATGTGGGAGGATTGTGCAGGTTACAGGCAAATACTGTGGTATTACAGAGGGGACTTGAGCACCTGGGGACTTTGTTATTTGTAGAGATTTCTGAAGCCAACCCTTGAGAGGAACAAGTATATGATGTGGTCCCAAATATGGCTTGAACAATATGAGATAGTAGCAAATAGTTGTAGCAAATCACAAGGATAATGCACATCGTGGCCTTCCAGTGGATAGATATGTGATGGAATTGAGCCTTTAGCGAAAACAACTTTGCAATTCCCTTTAAGGCAGGTAGACCATGGTCCTCTAAATCCTGGAGAATCCTGTGGGAAGATCTTCGGAGGTAAGTGCTGGAGGTTAGGCAGGGATGTATTGGGGAGGAAGCAACGTCTCTTTTGTTAAGGATTTCTTTCACTACTCTGCACACACCCTTGAATTTGCTTCCTGCCAATCATCATCAATACAACTGATAGAGAAAATACATGGATCTGAACAGAAAAGAAAGTGAAGGTTAACATCACTTTTAAATAAAACTAAAGGAGCTGGAGAGATGGCTCAGCTGTTGAAAGCACTATTTCTTTTTCTAGAGGACTCACAGTGAATTCCCAGCACCCACATTGCAGCTAACAACTGTCTTTAACTCCAGTTTCAGGGAAACTAATGCTGGCTTCTGAGCTCTGCAGGCACAAGGCACAAGTGTGGGACCCATGCATATATGTGAGCTAAGCATTTATATATAAAATTTTTTTTTTAAAGTCTCACAAATTTTAAAATAAACTAAAGCAACCCAGATGAAAGCAGGAATCAAATTTTTTAAAATCTCTTTTTCTCTTCCTTCCTTCCTTCCTTCATTCCTTCCTTCCTTCCTTCTTATTTTTTTTAAAGTAGGATATCACATAGACTAGGAGTTACTCAGAATCATTATTTTTTTCTAAAGATTTATTTTTATTCATGTGTATATGTGTGTTATTGTTTATATAAGCGTCACATGTGTACAGCTCTCCATGGTGACTAAAAGAGGGTGTCAGACCCATTGGAGCTATGGGCAGTTATGAGCTGCCCAATATGGGTGTGTGGGACTGAATTCTGGTCCTCTAGAAGAGCAGCAATCACTCTTTACTTACCCAGTGATCTCTCCAGTCTCTCAGACATACCATGCACTCACAGTTAGCCTTTAATTTCTGATCCTCACACCCCTACATCCAAAGATCTCCCTGTACCATCATGACCAGCAGGATGTTCTCTCTTGAAAACCTGGAATAAGTTTGTTAATAACAGCACATGAGCAGGAGAGAGCTAAGTGTTCTAAATAAGTCAAGCATAAAGAAGAAAGTTAACATTACATTCTCCATAAATATCAGAATACCATTTATGATACATTTATCCACTGTATATATGATATATATTTTCCCATATCCATATGATGTATATATCTCCATTCAAGCACTAAAATGACATGTATGGTATGCATTTGTTTAAATACAGATGCTAGCATTTAAGTCTTTGATAAGTCACAACCCATATAACCACAGAGATTAGGTAAAGAGTATGGAACTAAAGTACAGGGAAGAATATTCAAAGGAGGAAAAATAGAATTATAGACTTATGGGTGGGGATATATGGGGATTGGAAGTGAAGACTAAATAAAGATGGGGAAGGAACAGGAAGTGCAGACAAGTGCCTATGGCGAGGGAGAATTATAACTAAGGACTATTTGTGGGTGGGTGTATGTAGGTAATGGATGTAAAGACTAAATAGAGATGGAGAAAGAAGAGGAAGGGCAGATAAATGCCTATGGAGAGGGAGAGTTATAACTAAGGGCCATTTGTTGGGACACATGAATCTTCTTAAAATATATGCATATGTAGGAAATGTAAATGGAATCACCAAATAAAGAATAAAATAAACCAACTGGACACCACGCAGTACCAAATGAAACCCCAGTGGTTAGAATGGGTTACATATAAGTGAGTTTTTGGCCAAAAGGGACACACACAAACCCACAAACAAAGAATCCAGGCTATTGAAAATGCTGTATATTTGTTTTCCACAAACCAACGGTAATTCCCTATTGGTGACAATAATGCCTACATAAACCATTGAACCAAGAGAAATCAAGCTGGTGCTTAAATAGAGACCACCCAAAATGACTAGTGCTGATGGTACTGGATGGCACTCCTCAAGCTACCAAAGGAGGAAGGTAAATATCAATCCAGCTACAAAAGTTTTAACCTTTAATAGAAAAGTGTCTGCCAGATATACTTGTATAATAGTTTCACAAAAGTTCTAAGAGCAACCAACAAATATTATTTTCTTGATTTGAAGCCCAATCTGAAACAAAGAGAGGTATCTATACTCAAGAGAACCTTTCTGTGTTTGCTTGCCTGTATCCTTCCTTTCCCTCCTTGCCTCTCCCACCTCCAAAGAGGGACACAGACAACACAGGTCTTTTTACACTCAGCTTCTCCCTGTGAATAAAGAATTGGGAGACAAAGGTACAAAGGTCTCCAGACCAGGTAATTCATTGATATAAAGAGAGAAATATAACCTCTTGATACTTAAAGGTGGCATAAAGATATTCTCCTCTAATAATTCTTACAGGATACTCATATTTTGTCTAACGTGGGTGCCACAGGAACTTTGGGTTTAAATACTTGTTTGACAGGCTGCCTCTTATAAGCTGGTGTAGCACTTAAAGATGGGAAATTTCACCTGTGGTTTGGAACTAGCTAGGGAGTATTAGTCACTGACTCCAAGTAGTGAGAACAGTTATAATCACCTGCTATGAATAGGTATTAATAATAAAGTCTGTGTCTCTAGGTAAAGAGCATAATTGATATTATAATAGGTATTAATTAAATAGATGTCTGTGGCTCCTGGTAGAGAGCACAACAAATAGAAGGCTTAAATAAATATCTGTAGCTCTTGGTATAGAGCACAACAGAAAACAGAAAAGATAGCTGCTCTAGAAGGAAAGTGTATTATTCATGGGAAATTTCACCTGTGGTTCAGAACTAGATAAGGAATATTAGTCACTGACTCCAATAGAGCAGTGATAATCACCTGCTATGAACAGGTATTATTTAATAGAAGTCTGTGGCTCCAGGTAGAGAGCATAACAGATAGCTGGTATAACAGGTATTAGTGGAAGGTTGAATTAATTCCTTTAAAGATGGTATAAAGATATATTGCTCTAATAAGTATTACAGGGTACTCATATTCTGTCTAACGTGGGCTTCTAGGGAATTTTGGGGTTAAATCCTGATTTGAAAAGCTACTGCTTATTAACAAATATAGAAAGGAAAGGAAAAGGGAAAAGGGAAAAGGGAAAAGGGAAAGGGAAAACGGAAAAGGGAAAAGGGAAAAGGGAAAAGGGAAAAAGGGAAAGGGAAAAAGGGAAAGGGAAAGGGAAAGAAAGGAAAGAAAGGGAAGAGGAAAGGACAATGAAAAGGATAGGAAAGAGGAAATGAAAGGAAAGGAGAAAGGAAAGGGGAAAAGAAAGAAAAGGAAAGAGGAAAGGAAAAGGAAAGGAAAATAGAAGTGTGAATCACTTGTTTTAAAGATAGTATAATAAAGTTTGCAGAAGAGTCATATTCTGTCTAATGTGGACTCCATGGGAATTTTGGGATAATATCCTGACATGACAAATTAGAAAGACCTAAATAGGCTAAAATGTGTGTGGTTTTGTGTATTGTGGTTGTTTTATAATTCCTATGGGACAGAGGGCAACCAAAAGGTTTTCCTGGTTACCAGCTGAAGGATATGCTAATTTGTGGAACAGGTTTTGTCATCTGTTTTTGGAAAAGGTGATTAAAGTACTTAAACCTTCCAAGTTATATGGATCAGATTTGGTAGAGGGAGACACTTAAAAATTAGATTCCAGAGAATCAAATAACAAGTTTGTCTTAGTCAGGGTTTCTATTCGTGCACAATCCTTATGACAAAGAAGCAAGTTGGGGAGGAAAAGGTTTATTCAGCTTAAAATTCCATACTGCTGTTTATCACCAAGGAAGTCAGGACTTGAACTCAAGCAGGTCAGGAAGCAGGAGCTGATGCAGAGGCCATGGAGGGATGTTCTTTACTGGCTTGCTTCCCCTGGCTTGCTCAGCCTGCTCTCTTATAGAACCCAAGACTAACAGCCCAGAAATGGTCCCACCGACAAGGGGCATTTCCCCCTTGATCACTAATTGAGAAAATGCCTTACACTTGTATCTCATGGAGGCATTTCCCCAACTGAAGCTCCTTTCTCTGTGATAACTCCAGCTGTGTCAAGTTGACACAAAACTAGCCAGCACAAAGTTTATCTTGATGATACTAAAATTTTGTTTTATGATGTATATATTACAGAATATACAGCCTTGGTGAATTTCATCATCAGACATGCTGAACTGACCTCCCTGAACCCCTGTTGTCTTGGATTTTCATCTGGATCCAGTCAGGACACAGACATCAGAGATGAATACAATCATTGGTATGGCCTTCATAAGGCCAACTAACTCTCACATTTCCCTACTCTTCCCCCTACCTTCAAACGTATCTCAACACCCATATTCAGCTTGAAGAAGTCATGAAGAGTTGTCATCCAAGTTCCCTAAGCTTCAGGGTTGGGGGTGGTTATTATAGGTTTTCTTAGATACTAAAATTTTTGAAGTTCAGGGCTTAGACCCAGTCCTTCTGTTGCTGCTATTATAATCAGATCTGAGATGTTTAAGCAGGTGAGTTAAGGGCCAAATAGGAAATTCATGGCTATGAGATAATTGTTTGGGTGTTTTCAGTTATTTTAATTAGAAATGGCTGAGAGTAGTTAACAGACAACAGTCTAGATTACTTCACATAGATAGCTGGTTTTCAAAACTTCAGAAGTCCACAGAATGTGAGCTTTAATATTATTTATTCACATGTTGTTAAGACAAGTCTACTCCTGAAGGCTTTCCAATCTTTGATTCAAAGAAGAAACTGAGTATCTTTGAGGTACTCCATTTGTGACAAAATAACCACTAGGCAAGAATTGCCTCATTTCATCTACAGACATAATACAGTTCAAAGAAAGGATACAATTACAGGTTAGGACAGCTTGATTCTGATGAGACAGAGTAGGGTAGTCCTTAATATTAATGTATCTGAAAGTCTGTCAGATGACCCTGGCCAGTAGGCTGAATACCGATGCTCCAATGTGTTGAAGTAAGGGACTATCCAGGTGATCAGTTGTCTCTATAAATTGGCTAAGTTTTGGAAGCTGTTTTAGGCTTCCTATATATTTTCAGTTAATATCAGTGGTTCTTGAATTTCTGATGGGGTTGAAAAACTACACAGTCTCCTAGAGAACTGAGGCTTTTTACTTTAAGAGGAACAGATTTGAGAGGATGTTTTTCAGATGGCATTGTATCTAAAGCCCAGTGATAGCCAGGTGCAGAACCTGGCTTTATGTAAGGATAGATGACAGAGGTTCTAATTAATTAACAACCATAATGAACTGGGTGTTAGGTCTCTTGTAATTTATCAATAACAAAATAGTAATAGTTATGTTCAATTGTATCTGAGATAAAATAGTCTTTTAATTGGACAGAAAGGGGGAAATGTTGTGGGTAGCCATGGGGATAATTATATTTGATATTAATTCCATTCTCCTGTGAGTGGCTGCAAACAAGGAGGTAGTCAGCACTCAGGTGATTTCCTAAAAACCGGCTTCCCACCTTAATTTGTAAAATAAAGGAAAGCTGATGATTGGGCATGTAAAAGGAAGGTGAAGTGGAAGGTGGGAGAGAGAAGAAGGAGAAAATGGAAGAGGGAGAGGATGCAGAGGTGTTGGAAAACAAAGAAAAGCAGAGCAGAAGCCCATCGCCTGGGGAAACTGCAAGTTCTAAGGGGTCTCATAAGCTGTGGAAGATGGTAGCATAGTGGTAGATCTGTCCAATCTTGGTGCACAGCATGTAACCATATTAACTGAGTTGTGTTTTCATTGCTGGGGCATATTTGGGAGGAGATTTACATCAACACCATGGTGTTACCACAATGCTGGTAAGAATGACTCTTTTGGGGTTTTCCTTATACTTGGTTGTCATCCTGATAGCTGAGGGTACCAGGCCAATGTCCAGTTCTGGATGTTGTAATCCCCTAATGAAGCATAATGCAACTATAACCCTGTTTTCAGTGCCCATGATATTATTTCTGACATATTTACACACTTGTTGAAAAAAGCAAGCTTTAAGAATTACAAGCAATTTTACATGTATATTTTGATGGATAGAGCAAAGCGTCAACCACTTTACATATATAGTCATATTTGATATGGAACACAGCTCCAACTTTACTTTTCTCACACTGCTTACTTATCTGTGTAAAATGTTTCAGATAGTATAAAATGAAAGGTGATTACTTTTTGTTTTCTTCTCGTGAATACTTATGAGTATATGTAAGGAAAAGCATCTTCCAAATATACTCCAACAATGATCTGTTTATACATTATGGATAAAAAAAAACAAATTTTCTCCTAGAATCCACATATATTTATATCTAAGCATCTCGTTATAGATTAACCATGTGTAAGCAAGCAAGGTAACTTTTTTTTTTCAGCCAGTTACTCTTACTGGTAGCCTGCTCTTTGCTTTTATAAAGAAAGGGTCAATTACTTTATTATTTATCTCAAAAATTAATGCTATAAAAATCTTTTTCTAAATTAGGCATTTTTCTCTTTACATATCCAATGCTATCCCAAAGTGCCCCATACCCTCCCCCCCACTCCCCTATCCACCCTTTTTGGCCCTGGCGTTCCCCTGTACTGGGGCATATAGAGTTTGCAAGTCCAATGGGCCTCTCTTTCCAGTGATGGCCGACTAGGTCATCTTTTGATACATATGCAGCAGGAGTCAAGAGCTCTGGGGTACTGGTTACTTCATAATGTTGTTCCACCTATAGGGTTGCAGATCCCTTTAGTTCCTTGGGTATTTTCTCTAGCTCCTCCATTGGGGGCACTGTGATCCATCCAATAGCTGACTGTGAGCATCCACTTATGTGTTTGCTAGGCCCCAGGATAGTCTCCCTAGAGATAGCTATATCAGGGTCCTATCAGCAAAATCTTGCTAGTGTATACAATGGTGTCAGCGTTTGGAGGCTGATTATGGGATGGATCCCTGGATATGGCAGTCTCTAGATGGTCCATTCTTTTGTCTCTGTTCCAAACTTTGTCTCTGTATCTCCTTTTATGGGTGTTTTGTTCCCAATTCTAAGAAGGAGCAAAGTGTCCACACTTTGGTCTTAGTTCTTCTTGAGTTTCATGTGTTTGGCAATTGTAACTTATATCTTCAGTATTCTAAGTTTCTGGGCTAATATTCACTTATCAGTGAGTACATATCATTTGAGTTCTTTTGTGATTGGGTTACCTCACTCAGGCTAATGCCCTCCAGGTCCAACAATTTGCCTAAGAATTTCATAAATTCATTCTTTTTAATAGCTGAGTAGTACTCTATTGTGAAAATGTACCGCAATTTTTGTATACATCCCTCTTTTGAGGGGCATCTGGGTTATTTCCAGCTTCTGGCTATTATAAATAAGGCTGCTATGAACATAGTGGAGCATGTTTCTTTCTTACTAGTTGGAACATCTTCTGCATATATTCCCAGGAGAGGTAATGAGGGATCCTCCAATAGTACCATGTCCAGTTTTCTGAGAATCCTCCAGACAGATTTCCAGAGTGGTTGTACAAGCTTGCAATCCCACCAACAGTGGAGGACTGTTACTCTTTCTCCAAATCCTCACCAGCATCTGCTGTCACCTGAATTTTTTACCTTAGCCATTCTGACTGGTGTTAGATGGAATCTCAGGGTTGTTTTGATTTGCATTTCCCTGATGATTAAGAATAATGAACATTTTTTTTAGGTGTTTCTCAGGCATTCGGTATTCCTCAGGTGAGAATTCTTTGTTTAGCTCTGAGCCCCATTTTTTAATGGGGTTATTTGTTTTTCTGGAGTCTACCTTCTTGAGGTCTTTATATATATTGGATATTAGTCCTCTATCTGATTTAGGATAGGTAAAGATCCTTTCCCAATCTGTTGGTGGCCTTTTTGTCTTATTGACAGTGTCTTTTGCCTTACAGAAGCTTTGCAAGTTCATGAGGTCCCATTTGTCAATTCTCAATCTTACAGCACAAGCCATTGCTGTTCTATTCAGGAATTTTTCCCCTGTGCCAATATCTTCGAGGCTTTTCCCCACTTTCTCCTCTATATGTTTCAGTGTCTCTGGTTTTATGTGGAGCTCCTTGATCCACTTAGATTTAAACTTAGTACAAGGAGATAGGAATGGATCAATTCCCATTCTTCTACATGATTACCACCAGTTGTGCCAGCACCACTTAATGAAAATGCTGTCTTTTCTCCACTGGATGGTTTTGGCTCCCTTGTGGAAGATCAAGTGAGCATAGGTGTGTGGGTTCATTTCTGGGTCTTCAATTCTATTCCATTGTTCTACTTTTCTATCATTATACCAGTACCATGAAGTTTTTTTTATCACAATTACCCTGTAGTAAAACTTTAGGTCAGGCATGGTTAGTCCACCAGAGGTTCTTTTATCCTTGGGAAGAGTTTTTGCTATCCTAGGTTTTTTGTTATTCTAGGTGAATTTGCAGATTTTTCTTTCTAATTCATTGAAGAATTGAGTTGGAATTTTGATGGGGATTGCATTGAATCTGTAGATTGCTTTTGGCAAAATAGCCATTTTTACAATGTTGATCCTGACAATCCATGAGCATGGGGGATCTTTCCATTTTCTGAGATCTTCTTTTATTTCTTTCTTCAGAAACTTGAAGTTCTTATCATACAGATCTTTCACTTCCCTAGTTAGAGTCACGCCAAGGTATTTTATATTATTTGTGACTATTGAGAAGGGTGTTGTTTCCCTAATTTCTTTCTCAGCCTGTTTATTCTTTGTGTAGAGAAAGGCCATTGACTTGTTTGAGTTAATTTTATATCCATGTACTTCACTGAAGCTGTTTATCAGGTTTGGGTAATTCTTTGAATAGTTCTTGTTTCCACTTGGTTGATTTTGCCACTGAGTTTGATTATTTCCTGCCGTCTACCGCTCTTGGGTGAATTTGCCTTGTTTTTTCTAGAGCTTTTAAGTGTGTGGTCAAGCTGCTAGTGTGTGCTCTCTCTAGTTTCTTTTTGGAGGCACTCAGAGCTATGAGTTTCCCTCTTAGAAATGCTTTCATAGTGTCCCATAAGTTTGGGTATTTTGTAGCTTCATTTTCATTAAACTCTAAAATGTCTTTAATTTCTTTCCTTATTCTTCCTTGACCAAGGTATCATTGAGAAGAGTGTTGTTCAGTTTCCATGTGAATGTTGGCTTTCCATCATTTATGTTGTTATTGAAGATCAGCCTTAGTCCATGGTAGTCTGAAAGGATGCATGGGACGATTTCAATATTTTTGTATCTGTTGAGGCCTGTTTTTTGACCAATTTTGTGGTCAATTTTAGAGAAGGTACCATGAGGTGTTGAGAAGAAGGTATATCCTTTTGTTTTAGAATAAAATGTTTTGTAGATATCTGTTAAGTCCATTTGTTTCATCTCTTCTGTTAGTTTCACTGTGTCCCTGTTTAGTTTCTGTTTCCACGATCTGTCCATTGATGAAAGTGCTGTGTTTATATCTCCCACTATTATTGTGTGAGGTGCAATATGTGCTTTGAGCTTTACTAAAGTTTCTTTAATGAATGTTTCTGCCCTTGCATTTGGAGCATAGATATTCAGAATTGAGAGTTCTTCTTGGAGGATTTTACCTTTGATGAGTATGAAGTGTCCCTCCTTGTCTTTTTTGATAACTTTAGGTTTGAAGTCGATTTTATCTGATATTTGAATGGCTAGTCCAGCTTGTTTCTTCAGACCATTTGCTTGGAAAATTGTTTTCCACTCTTTCACTCTGAGGTAGTCTCTGTCTTTTTCCCTGAGATGTGTTTCCTGTAAGCAGCAGAATGTTGGGTTCTGTTTGTGTAGCCAGTCTGTTAGTCTATGTCTTTTTATTGGGGGAATTGAGTCCATTGATATTAAGAGATATTAAGGAAAAGTAATTGTTGCTTCCTATTATTTTTGTTTTTAGAGTTGGCATTCTGTTTTTGTGGCTGTCTTCTTTTTGGTTTGTTGAGGGGTTACTTTCTTGCTTTTTCTAGGGCATGGTTTCAGTCCTTGTATTGATTTGTTGTTGTTGGTTTTTTTTTTGTTTTTGTTTTTTTTTGTTTTTTGTTTTTTTTTTTTTTTTTTTGCTTTTCCTGTTGTTATCCTTTGGAGGGCTGGATTCGTGGAAAGATAATGTGTGAATTTGGTTTTGTTGTGCAAAACTTTGGTTTCTCGATCTATGGTAATTGACAGTTTGGCTGGGTATAGTAGCCTGCGCTGGCATTTGTGTTCTCTTAGGTTCTGTATAACATCTGTCCAGGATCTTCTGGCTTTCATAGTCTCTGGTGAAAATTCTGGTATAATTCTGATAGGCCTGCCTTTATATGTTACTTGACCTTAATTCCTTACTGCTTCTAATATTCTCTCTTCATTTAGTGCATTTGTTGTTCTGATTTTTATGTGTCAAGAGGAATTTCTTTTCTGGTCAAGTCTATTTGGAGTTCTGTAGGCTTCTTGTATGTTCATGAGCATCTCTTTCTTTAGGTTTGGGAATTTTCTTCGATAATTTTGTTGAAAATATTTGCTGGCCCTTTAAGTTGAAAATATTCATTCTCATCTATTCCTATTATCCATAGGTTTGGTCTTCTCATTGTGTCCTGGATTTCCTGGATGTTTTGAGTTAGGATCTTTTTGCATTTTGTATTTTCTTTGATTGTTGTGCCAATGTTCTCTATGGAATCTTCTGTACCTGAGATTCTCTCTTCTATCTCTTGTATTCTGTGGCTGATGCTTGTATCTACAGTTCCAGATTTCTTTCCTAGGGTTTCTATCTCCAGTGCTGCCTCACTTTGTGTTTTATTTATTGTGTCTACTTCCCTTTTTAGGTCTTGGATGGTTTTATTCAATTCTATCACCTGTTTGGTCATGTTTTCTTGCAATACTTCAAGGGTTTTTTGTGCTTCCTCTTTAAGATCTTCTATTTGTTTAGCAGTGTTCTCAAGTATTTCTTTAAGTGAGTTATTAAAGTTCTTCTTGATGTCCTCTACCATCATCATGAGATATGCTTATAAAATCCAGGTCTAGTGTTTTGGGTGTGTTGGGATGCACAGGACTGGGTGGGGTGTGAGTGATGCGTTCTGATGATGGTGAGTAGTCTTGGTTTCTGTTAGGAAGATTCTGATGTTTGCCTTTTACCATCTGGTAATCTCTGGAGTTAGTTGTTGTAGTTGTCTCTGGTTTGATCCTGTTCCTCAGGTATTTATGTTAGCCCCTATCAGCAGACCTTGGAGACTAGATCTCTCCTGAGTTTCAGATTTCAGAATACTCTCTGTAGGTAGGCTCTCCTCTTGCAGGGAAATTGCCCAGATATCTGGTGTTCAAACCTGCCTCCTGGCAGAAGTTGTGATCTACTCACAGAGGTCTTAAGATCCCGTGGAGGGTCCTGTGTATACCTTACGGGTGTCAGCCTACTCTGGGCCCTAGCTACCCCAGTGCTGGCGAGGAATGGAAGTGACTTGTACCCCTGATCAGGTCAGATTTTCTGCTTCCCTAATTAATGCAGTTTCAGGTTCCTTGTGAGTGGATTGGAGCAGACACTGTGTTCCAATCACCAGAGGTCTTAAGGTCCCTTGGTGGGTCTTGTGGGTAGCTTACGGGTGTCAGCCGACTCAATGCCCATGCTACCCTGGTGCTGACGGGACTGGAAGGGTGCTATAAAAATCTTAATAGAACCACAGAACTAAACTTTTATACAAAAAAAAATCAGCTCTTTCTACTTTGAATCCTCAGAGTGCACATGTATTCATTAACCATGTTTTTATTAAATCATATCAGGAAACTGAGGGGAAAAAGTGGGTAAGGAATTAATCATCACCTGATCACCATCTCAGATTTTGCAAAAAAAAAAAAAAAAAAAAAAAAAAAAAAAAAACAAAGCATGTTTTTTCACAGTAATTCTTTCCAAGTGTAATGATTTAATTATTAATCTGCTCCAGCAGCAATGCTTGAAAATGTTCAATCAAACTGACACTTTGGGTGACAATGACATTGGCCAGTAAGGGGTTGGAACCGCCTCCCCCTTAGAGTTTTTATACAACTAATAGATTATAAGGAATGTGATGGTGATCATAGCAAGCAGAACAAAACCCACAACAGCATGAAGTCCTCAGGACACAGTCCTCGGTGTTCTGCCTCTCTCAGGCACACCTTGCTTGGGCTAACTGCGGGGCAACATTCCATACGTTCTAATGGTTTTGCTGTTCCTTTTGCATAGCACCAAACATCTATCTATCTAGTATGTTGCTTCAGGTTTTATAACATACATATGGAATTTAGAAGTACATGTCATAATGTCTTGTCTTTCCTTCTACCATACACATTTTGAGGATAAAACACAGATTAGTTAGCATGGCTGCAATTACCACTTATCTATCTATACAGTCCCAATACTGTGTTGTAAAAACAGACTTAAAGGATTATGTAAACTCTTATTCCCAAATGTACATGATATCATCGATTGCCCCTGTTACCCATGGAATGTGTACACTTCAATTTTCATATGGTTTACCTTACCAAGAATCCATCAAAGCCCAATAGTTCAGAGGTAAAATGTACAGTCCTGAGAGCCCCTCTGCCATGTTTAATTTATTTTTCTTTGTAGTAAAATTTAAAGTAAAGTAAATTCTCAAGTAATATTACCCTGCTTACTGTCCCCACAAATTTTTCTCCCCACAGTTCTTTTTCTACTTCCCCTCCCTTCCAAATCTACTTCCTTTCTGTCATCATTCATCAAATTCCCCTCTCTTTCAACTATCTCTCCCTGCATTCCCTTCCTCAACCCCATCTCCCTTCACCATGTCACCTGATCTCTTTCTTGTCCACCTTGGTCCACTAATAAAACCATTCTATTTCCCCATACCATGGGCATCCATGTGTTTGTGCCAGTCCCTTCCTCTATATCTAACTTCGGTGGATCTACCAATTATAGACTGGTCATCACTTATGTAATGTTGAATGTCTTAGTGTTTCTATTGCTGTCACAAAACACTATGACAAAAGAGCAAGTTGGGGAGGGTAGGACTTATTTGGCTTACACTTCTTCATTGTTGTTCATCATTGAAGACATACAGAACAGGAACTGAAATGGGCCAGGAACCTGGAGGCTGGAACTGATACAAAGGTCATGGATGGGTACTTCTTAGTGGCTGGTTCCACATGATTTGCTCTGTCTGCTTTCTCATAGATAACTCAAAACCACAAGCACATTGATGGCAGTAACAACAATGGGCAGGATCCCTCCCCATCAATCACTAATTAAGAAAATGCCCTGCAGTCTTGCCTGAACAGCCTAATCTTATGGACATTTTATCAAAAGAGGTTTCCTTCTCTCAGAATACTTTACATTGTGGCAAATTGACAAAAACAATACAGCCCAGTCAATATCAACATATAAATCAATACATAGCATATCTATCTTCCTTGGACTAGGTTATTTTACTCAGGAAGATTTTTTTTCTATTTCCATGCATTTGCCTGCAGATTCCTTATGTCAATTTTTTCATAACAGGTGAGTAATATTCCATTGTTTAGATATACCACATTTTTACCAACTCTTCAGCTTATGGACATGCAGATTGTTTCCAGTTACAGACTATTATGAATACAGCAGCAATTAACATGGTTGAGCAAGTATCCTTATGGTAAGATGAAAGCATTTTGGGAATCTTTCCAAACTATCAGGTGTCTGTTATGTCCTTCTCTTGATTTTTGGTTTTAATAATTTGGATATTATTTCTTTGTCTTTTCGTTAATTTGGATAAGTGTTTTTCATCTTAGTGATCTTGTCAAAGAACCTATACTTATTTCATGGATTTTAAAAATATTTTTTCTCTTTCTATTCTATTGATTTCCACCCCAAGTTTTACTATTTCCTGCCACCATTTCTTTTGGGTGTCATTTTTTTCTTTTTGTTCTAGAGCTTTTGGGTGTTCTTTTAAAGTGCTAATATGAAATTTCTCTAATATTTTATTGGATATTTTCTTTATATACATTTCAAATGTTATCCCCTTTCCTGGTTCCCTCTCTGAAAAACACCTTCCCCTTATCCTCCCTCCCCTTGCTTACCAACCCAGCCACTCCAGCTTCCTGGCCCTGGCATTCCCCCCACATTGAGTCATAGAACATTCATAGGACAAAGGGCCTCTCCCCACATTGATGTCTAACTAGGCCATCCTGTTCTGTATATGCAGCTGAAACCACGAGTCCCACCATATGTGCTCTTTGGTTGGTGGTTTAGTGCCTGGGAGCTCTGGGGATACTGGCTAGTTCATACTGTTGTTCCTCTTATGGGTCTTCAAACTCTTCAACTCCTTAGGTCCTTTCTCTAGCCTCTTAAATGGGGACCCTATGTGCATGGCTGTGAGGATCCACTTATGTATTTGTAAGGTTCTGGCAGAGCCTGTCAGGAGAGAGCTATATAAGGCTCCTGTCAGTAAGCAGTTGTTGGCATCCACAACAGTGTCTGGGTTTGGTGATTGTATACGAGATGGTATATTAGTTAGGGTTTTATGGCTGTGAACATAAACCATGACCAAGGCAAGTCTTATAAAAAACAACATTTAATTGGGGCTGGCTTATAGATTCAGAGGTTCAATTCATTACCATAAAGGTGGGAGCATGGCAGCATTCAGGCAGGCATGGTGCAGGAGGAGCTGAGAGTTCTACATCTTCATTCAAAGGCTACTAGTGGAAGACTGACTTCCAGGAATCTAGGGTGAGGATCTTATGCCCACACCCACAGTGACACACCTACACCAACCAGGTCACACCTATTCCAACAAGGCCACACCTCCAAATGGTGCTACTCCCTGGTCCAAGAATATACAAACCATCACAGATGGATCCCCAGGTAAATAAGTCTCTGGATGGTCATTTCTTCAGTCTCCATTCCACATTTTGTCTCTGTAACTACTTCCATTGCTCTTTTGTTCCCAGCTTCTAAGATGCATTGAACTATCCATCAAATATCCCCATTAAAAATGGGGCTCAGAGCTAAACAAAGAATTCTCACCCGAGGAATACTGAATGGCTGAGAAGCACCTGAAAAAAAAAATGTTCAGCATCCTTAATCATCAGGGAAATGCAAATCAAAACAACCCTGAGATTCTACCTCACACCAGTCAGAATGGCTAAGATCAAAAATTCAGGTGATAGCAGATGCTGGTGAGGATGTGGAAAAAGAGGAACACTCCTCCATTGTTGGGGGGAGTGCAAGCTTGTACAACCACTCTGGAAATCAGTCTGGCGGTTCCTCAGAAAATTGGACATAGTACTACTAGAGGATCCCGCAATACCTCTCCTGGGCATATATCCAGAAGATGTCCCAACTGGTAAGAAGGACACATGCTCCACTATGTTCATAGCAGTCTTATTTATACCCAGATGCCCCTCAACAGAGGAAAGAATATAGAAAATGTGGCACATTTACAAAATGGAGTACTACTCGGCTATTAAAAAGAATGAATTTATGAAATTCCTAGGCAAATGGATGGAACTGGTGGGCATCATCCTGAGTGAGGTAACACAATCACAATAGAACTCACATCATATGTACTCACTGATAAGTGTATATTATCACAGAAACTTAGGATACACAAGATATAAGATACAATTTGCGAAACACAAGAAACGCGAGAAGAATGATGAACAAAGTGTGGATACTTTGCCCCTTCTTAGAATTGGGAACAAAACACCCATGGAATGGAGTTACAGAGACAAATTTGGAGCTGAGAGGGGACTTTTGGGATAGCATTGGAAATATAAATGAAATAATACCTAATAATAAAAAAATAATAAAGCTGCTTTTCTCAGACCCGCCAAAAGACATGTAAATAACCTGTCCTTTGCTAGAATAACACCTGGGGAATTATAATTCCACTGATCATCTGGACCAGGTACTGTCTCTGCTCTCATTAGATATGCTCTATCTTTTGATGAATCTCATCTGCATGTTCTCTCGCTAGTTCCCAAAGTCGCCCACGTTCCTTGGGAAGCAAATTGTTTGTAAGTATCATGTGTATACCATGAGAAGTCAAACTGTACATCTGAGTGATAAACTGAAATTCTTTGATAAACACAGAAGAATTAGAAGTATAGGAGCCCAATCTCTTCTCTATCCAAGAAAGTTTGCTCAGTGAGAAGGGAACGTGTACTCTGACCGTCTGAACATTGCATCTACCCCTGCAACCTCCCTTAAGAGAAGGACAGTTGCTGGGTTGGATTCCTTTAGGGGTGGAGAGCTTGGGGTTTTGGTCGTGGCCTTAGAGTGAGTGATAGGTGGTGTGAAAGTAGGTGCTAAGGTAGAACATTGGGTGGGACCTGTAGATAGTGTAGAAGGAGGAGAGCTGGGGGTGGCAGGCCCTGGGGAGTCTCAGAAGGGGGGAAACCAAGGCAGCAGTTTGGGTTATAAATTTCACAGAAGCTGGCCTACTGCGAAGAGGAGGTGGTTCATATGTTGGGTCCAGTATCGTAGTATCATTTAGTGGGAGTTGTTCAGGATTTATGGTAACAGAAGTTGATTTGGAGAGCAAGAAGAAAACATAGCATGATTGGAACGGAGATGAATGAAAGATTTTACATAGATAACCTCTTCTCATTTACCAGTTTGCTGGCAGTATGTATAAAGATTCTTTTAATTTTGATGCCTTTAAAGGAGGCGTCAGCTTCAAAGACTTAAGATTTCCTAGGAGACATCCCAGTGGTGTATCTGATGATACGTTTGAAGACACGTTGTTGCCCGTATTCTGGAGGTTCCTGGTGTTCATACCAGCATTCTGTGAACAGCTCAGAAACCAAAAAGGAAATCAACCAGGCTAGAGTGCACAAGTCCTCACGAGGACCTCTAGTGGCTACCCAGTAAGCCCTGGACTTACTGTGGAAAGTGCTCCACCCTGGCAAGGGATTTCAGCCAGCAGCTAGAGCCCTGAGGAGAGAGAGCAACTTTCAGGAGAACAGGATCCAGATGGGCAATGTCTGCTTCTATGTCAGCTGGAACGCTAGCCCCTTAGTTCTCAGGCAGAACTGGCCAGGCTCTGTTCGGGGAAGTGGAGGCCCTTCCCCACTGATGAGCCCTACTGATGGTATACTGGTGTCTGCGTGGGAATTTTTAGCGAACCAGTAAAATGGGAGCGTGGAAGCCTGGACTATAAGGCGTGTGGAAGTGGCACAGTTCACTTATTTTAAATTTTGTGGGTTCTGTGGCAGCTGCGGGTCAGGTGGTGGAAAAGGCAGGCAGTGGCTCCCCTCCCCCGCTGGTCTTTTGTGAGTGCCAAGCTGTTTCTCAGGGAAAGGAGGTCAATTCCCCTTATGAAATGGATTTAAAGACACAGCGGAAGGTGTGGTCACTAAGAATTCTGGCTTAGAGCAAGGAGGGAAAGGGAAGTGCAGACCACTGTGCAAAAAACCTAGGATAGCAAAAAGTCTTCTCAAGGATAAAAGAACTTCTGGCGGAATCACCATGCCAGACCTAAAGCTTTACTACAGAGCAATTGTGATAAAAACTGCATGGTACTGGTATAGAGACAGACATGTAGACCAATGGAATAGAATTGAAGACACAGAAATGAACCCACACACCTATGGTCATGTTATCTTCGACAAGGGAGCTAAAACCATCCAGTGGAAGAAAGACAGCATTTTCAACAATTGGTGCTGGCACAACTGGTTGTTATCGTGTAGAAGAATGCGAATCGATCCATACTTATCTCCTTGTACTAAGGTCAAATCTAAGTGGATCAAGGAACTTCACATAAAACCAGAGACACTGAAACTTATAGAGGAGAAAGTGGGGAAAAGCCTTGAAGATATGGGCACAGGGGAAAAATTCCTGAACAGAACAGCAATGGCTTGTGCTGTAAGATCGAGAATCGACAAATGGGACCTAATGAAACTCCAAAGTTTCTGCAAGGCAAAAGACACCGTCAATAAGACAAAAAGACCACCAACAGATTGGGAAAGGATCTTTACCTATCCTAAATCAGATAGGGGACTAATATCCAACATATATAAAGAACTCAAGAAGGTGGACTTCAGAAAATCAAATAACTCCATTAAAAAATGGGGCTCAGAACTGAACAAAGAATTCTCACCTGAGCAATATCGAATGGCAGAGAAGCACCTGAAAAAATGTTCAACATCCTTAATCAACAGGGAAATGCAAATCAAAACAACCCTGAGATTCCACCTCACACCAGTCAGAATGGCTAAGATCAAAAATTCAGGTGACAGCAGATGCTGGCGTGGATGTGGAGAAAGAGGAACACTCCTCCATTGTTGGTGGGAGTGCAGGCTTGTACAACCACTCTGGAAATCAGTCTGGCGGTTCCTCAGAAAACTGGACATAGTACTACCGGAGGATCCAGCAATACCTCTCCTGGGCATATATCCAGAAGATGCCCCAACTGGTAAGAAGGACACATGCTCCACTATGTTCATAGCAGCCTTATTTATAATAGCCAGAAGATGGAAAGAACCTAGATGCCCCTCAACAGAGGAATGGATACAGAAAATGTGGTACATCTACACAATGGAGTACTACTCAGCTATTAAAAAGAATGAATTTATAAAATTCCTAGCCAAATGGATGGACCTGGAGGGCATCATCCTGAGTGAGGTAACACATTCACAAAGAAACTCACACAATATGTACTCACTGATAAGTGGATATTAGCCCCAAACCTAGGATACCCAAGATATAAGATATAATTTGCTAAACACATGAAACTCAAGAAGAATGAAGACTGAAGTGTGGACACTATTCCCCTCCTTAGATTTGGGAACAAAACACCCATGGAAGGAGTTACAGAGACAAAGTTTGGAGCTGAGATGAAAGGATGGACCATGTAGAGACTGCCATATCCAGGGATCCACCCCATAATCAGCATCCAAACGATGACACCATTGCATACACTAGCAAGATTTTATTGAAAGGACCCAGATGTAGCTGTCTCTTGTGAGACTATGCCGGGGCCTAGCAAACACAGAAGTGGATGCTCACAGTCAGCTAATGGATGGATCATAGGGCTCCCAATGGAGGAGCTAGAGAAAGTAGCCAAGGAGCTAAAGCGATCTGCAACCCTATAGGTGGAACAACATTATGAACTAACGAGTACCCCGGAGCTCTTGACTCTAGCTGCATATATATCAAAAGATGGCCTAGTCGGCCATCACTGGAAAGAGAGGCCCTTTGGACTTGCAAACTTTATATGCCCCAATACAGGGGAACACCAGGGCCAAAAAGGGGGAGTGGGTGGGCAGGGGAGTGGGGGTGGGTGGATATGGGGGACTTTTGGTATAGCATTGGAAATGTAAATGAGCTAAATACCTAATAAAAAATGGAAAAGGATTCAAGAAGGAAAAAAAAAAAAAAAGAAAGGTGAGCACGTGTGTGGTTCCGAACAGCAAAGCAGCAGATTCCATCAGTGGGCGTGGCAGAAAGAATGAGCGGGAAGCTCCACCCTTGAGCAAGCAGGTTTCAGGCTGGGGGAGGGGAGGCTACAGCAGAATAATAGGCATCAGAGTAAGGAGAAATGCCTAAGTAAAAGGTGTTGGATATTAGACAAGTCTCATCCCCTTATAAATCCTCTAATGTTAATTTGGGCTGCCCCAGTCACAATAAGTTTTGTAGGTTAGTGGACTGACAGACTAGTTAATTAGGGAATGGCTTGATATCTAAGCATAGCCAGCATTCTTGGCACATTTCTGGCGGATAATAATCAATTTCATTCCTCAGATCCCATCCCTTGGAACAGAATCTTGTTTCTCCAGGTTTTCCTTGTTCTCCAAATGCAAGATTTTTTTTCACCAAAAATTTTAGATGTTTTTATTTTATGACCATTGAATTATATTTTTCTATGGTGTATTTTTTGGGGGGAAGGGACTTTCTATATATTTTTCTGTGTATTTTTAGGAAGCCTCTATTTTACAACCCGAATTTTTGAAATGGATTCTCTGTTTCTGGGGGCAGCTACAGGGCTTGCATAGAACTGTAAACTCTGTATTCCAATCCCCAAAAAACTAAATTTCAACATCTTTCCTTTTTCCAGTGCAACCAGACATATAAAGTAGATATCAATGACAAAAGTCAAGAAAAATATGGGTTTCTGGTCTATAGTCATGCTAGCTAATACCTTCCCTGCATTTGTCTTCCTTAGTTTCCAAGTCCAGTCCTGAGTGCCATGGGTTTGGATGATTACCCTATCCTCATACCAATAGGGCAAAACATAAGAATAGAAGACCAGGGAGTGGAAGAATCTTGGGACTAATGAGATGTACCCATACTCCAAGATATATTCCATTTGGCAGGAACATCCATGGCTTCTAATTTCTTGATCTGGAAAGGGTGGATCCATGGCGTAATGTCAGCAGCTACCTTCATAATCATATTTCTCATGGAGAAAATCACCATGTAGCATCCCTTCCAAGCTGGTTCCAGCTGTTTTCAGTGCCCCTATGGCTACCTGTTTGACCCATACTTTATCTCCAGATTTGAACAAGCAGAAACTGGTGATGGCTTTAGATGTAGGCTGAATCTCTCAGATATCCTGATAAATACTCTTTATGGGGAACTAGAGATCTTGTAGTAGCTTGATAATGAACATTAGAGAGATCTATCAACTGCTGGCCTCTGAGCTTGGGAAGCAGTGGGGGAAATCTTTCAAATGTAATCTCATAGGGACTAATTTATTATCTATATGGGGTACAGAAGCCCAAAGCAAAGGAAGGTCTATTCAACATTTGCTGGACTCTAATGAGAGCTTTGCTAAAGTTTCTCTTAATGTCCTCTTTTATTTTAACCTGCCCAAATTCTGAGGATTATATGCATAATAATGTTTTCAATATGTGTGCAAATCTTTTGTTAATTGTGAAGTTATGGCTATGAATGCTGGGTCACTGTCAGACACCATTGCTAGAAGATAATCAGGAGACCAGTTCCTGGAGGAGATTTTAAGCTACTATCTGAGCATGTTTATTCCAGATGAATGCTTCAACCCACCTGGAAAAGGTGTAACTTCCCCCCCACAGCCTGAAAACAGGCTGAGCAGGCTTGACTTGTCACTAGGAGATCACCTGGAGTGGAGCCTGCCACCCTATTATTCTACCACTGCTGCTGCTGCTACCAGCTGCCTAGCTGTTCCAGAGCCTACACGTGGTCACATGCAACTGGACTCCAAGGATGATTCGGCGGGAATGGGCCCCCCTCTTTATAAGCACGTTTTCCCCAATATTAAAATTGAACCTTGATCAGACTATTGTCTTGGTTCCTTCCTTTCTCTCATAGCCTAGATTCCCTTTTTTCTTCCAGATTCCAAGATGCCTTCCAGGCTCGAACCTGGACATGTGAGCCGCTGGCTGGCCTCAACAATTTGGCAAACCAATGCAGGACCTGAGAAAGGAAGAGGACATTTGGAAGAAACACTGCTGATTTGTAGCTCCATGCAAGAAGAAAAGAATTAAAATTCGTACCACAGAAGGTTGGTATGTTCTAAGATGGATCAGTGCTAAACCCGCACACTGGATTCACTTAGGTTTAGCAGTGAGCTATCGGGAACTAGGAACTCAACAGGCAGGCAGTTGGCCGCAGCTTCTAGAAGCTGCTTTATTTGGAGAGAGAAATATTAGGGCTTAATAAAAGGGATTTAATAATCAGGCAGATGGCCGCAGTTGGAAACTGCATTAGGCGGGAGGAAAGTGGATATTGAATCTCTCACAGGGTCAGAGAGAAAATTGGGGAATCCCCCTCTTGTGTGTGTGCCAGCTAGTGTCTTCATTCTAAGTATCTGTCTTATGTTTCTGGAATTGAACATGTGTTTGTTGTATTGGTTTGTTGTCTGTGTTTAGTCTCGTGACTCTGAAACATGGTGAAGTCTGAGTTTAGATCCACCTGAGTCTGTTTTCTCTGGTGTTTATAGACAATGGGATTTTATGAAATGTGTGCTTGGTATTTGCAGCTGTCCCTTCAGGCTGTGGTCAGCAGATGTGCTAGGAAGACCGTCACCTTACCAGGGGACACCCTGGGAACTGGGAGAGCAAGAGTCACCTGGTGTTCTCCAGAGATCGGTCAAGATGGACCAAGTTTTGTTTATGAAATGGAAGCTTACCCTTCTAATTCTTTTGCCTGCTCGTTGAGGATAAGTAGGGGTTCCACGTGTCTGGAGCTGTTGGTTTCTGCTTTGTGTGTTTTTTGTATGTGTTTAGAACTATGTGAAATTTAGAAAAGTGCTGGTATAGCTCCTTTTTCTTCTTTTTTTTAACTAGTAATATGCTCTGCGTGTCTTCACAATCAGCTCATAAGTTATTGGTTAAGATTAAATAATTGTTATATTGGTAACAGAAGGTTAGCCTTAAATTGGCAACTCAGGAGTCTTTTCAAACATGTGGCAGAGCAGGCCAAAAAACTGGGCCTCCTAAGATACTTTTAACTGAGATAATATTTAATTGTGATTGTTATCCTCGAAAGTAAGATTAAGATAAAATTTAAAGCAATGTCTCTTTAATGAAGCGTTAAATCTTACATTGTCATGCATTCATAGATATAAATTGGCAGCCAAATTTTGCAATGTAGTAGTGAAGTTTTAATGTTGATTCTTAAAGTGATAAATTGTTTTGAAATTGGGTTTTGCTTTCCCAAAATTATAGTTATAATCTAATGTTGCAAAAGAAACTTAGTAATTCTAATATCATCCTCATGGCAAGAGGAACTAAGCTCAGAGCAGCTTTTGCTTGGTTTGTGTGACTTTCCTTTGTCTTGCAAACAGTGCCTAGGGAAGCTCTGGAGATTTGCCTCTAGGGGAAATTCCTTTTAGCTAAAAGAGCACCTTTACAGATCTAGTCAGATGCTGTTTTAATAAAGTTCACATCCATAGTTCATAAAGGGTCAATCAGACTGTAAAATTTATAAAGGCATTATAATCTGGCTTGCCTACATTTTATATAGTTATTATAGATATAAGAGTGTGTTTCTTTTTTCTCTCTCTCCTTTGCATCTTAATGATTGTAAAGGTTTTGCTTCAAGTAAGTTTATAATAACTGGAATATTTTGCCTCTAGATATGGCTAAATATTGATCTACATTATGTGAGAAATTTTTATCTTTTCTGCTTCTATTCAAGAAGCCAAAAGTTTGAATCTTCCAGGGTATATTGTTTATTAAGTAGAAGCATTTTATTAGCTAATGCCTCTCAAGGGAAATTTACTTTAAATCCTTGCTCTCACACAAGGAGCTTTTAAGTTCTGGGGAGTAGCTGTTGCTCCTGAAAAGATTCAGAGGCAATAACTTTTTATTACTTAGGGTTTTAGTTTACTACAGAAGGCTTTGCAGAAAATAATGAAAGCTTTTACAATTGTCATTAATTATTTTTATTAGGTATTTTCCTCATTTACATTTCCAATGCTATCACAAAGTCTCCCATACCCTCCCCCCACGACTTGCCTATCCACCCACTCCCACTTTTTGGCTCTGGTATTCCCCTGTACTGGGGCATATAAAGTTTGCAAGTCCAATGCGCCTCTCTTTGCAGTGATGGCCGACTAGGCCATCTTTTGATACATATGCAGCTAAAGACAAGAGCTCCGGGGTACTGGTTAGTTCATATTGTTCTTCCACATATATGGTTGCAGTTCCCTTCAGCTCCTTGGGTACTTTCTCTAGCTCCTCCATTGGAGGCACTGTGATCCATCCAATAGCTGACTGTGAGCATCGACTTCTGTGTTTGCTAGGACATGGCATAGTCTCACAAGCGACAGCTATATCTGGGTCCTTTCAGCAAAATCTTGCTAGTGAATGCAATGGTGCCAGCGTTTGGAAGCTGATTATGGGATGGATCCCTGGATATGGCAATCACAAGGTGGTCCATACTTTCATCACTGCCCCTAAGTTTGTCTCTGTAACTCCCTCCATGGGTGTTTTGTTCCTAATTCTAAGAAGGGGCAACGTGTCCACACTTTGGTCTTCGTTCTTCTTGAGTTTCATGCATTTAGCAAATTATATCTTATATCTTGGGTATCCTAAGTTTCTGTGCTAATATCCACTTATCAGTGAGTACATGATCTGTGAGTTCCTTTGGATAGGGTTATCTCACTCAGGATGATGCCCTCAAGGTCCAACCATTTGCCTAGGAATTTCATAAATTCATTCCTTTTAATTGATGAGTAGTACTCCATTGTGTAAATGTACAACATTTTCTGTATCCATTCCTCTGTTGAGGGGCATCTGGGTTCTTTCCAGCTTCTGGCTATTATAAATAAGGCTGCTATGAACATAGTGGAGCATGTGTCCTTCTTACCGGTTAGGACATCTTCTGGATATATGCCCAGGAGAGTTATTGCAGGATCCTCTGGTAGTACTATGTCCAATTTTCTGAGGAATCAACAGACAGATTTCCAGAGTGGTTATACAAGCTTGCAATCCCACCAACAATGGAGGAGTGTTCCTCTTTCTCCTCATCCTCGCCAGCATCTGCTGTAACCTGAATTTTTCATCTTAGCCATTCTGATTGGTGTGATGTGAAATCTCAGGGTTGTTTTGATTTGAATTTCCCTTTTGATTAAGGATGATGAACATTTTTTTCAGGTGCTTCTCTGCCAATTGTATTTCTCAGGTGAGAATTCTTTTTTCAGTTCTGAGCCCCATTTTTAATGGGGTTATTTGATTTTATGGAGTCTAACTTCTTGAATTCATAAATATATTAGATATTAGTCCCCTATCTGATTTGGGATAGGTAAAGGTCCTTTCCCAATCTGTTGGTGGTCTTTTTGTCTTATTGACGGTGTCTTTTGCCTTGCAAAAGCTCTGCAATTTTATGAGGTACCATTTATTGATTCTCACTCTTACAGCACAAGCCATTGTTGTTCTATTCAGGAATTTTTCTGCTGTACCCATATCTTTGAGGCTTTTCCCTACTTTCTCCTCTATAAGTTTCAGTGTCTCTGGATTTATGTGGAGTTCCTTAATCCACTTAGATTTGACGTTAGTACAAGGAGATAGGAATTGATCAATTCGCATTCTTCTACATGATAACAGCCAGTTGTGCCAGCACCATTTGTTGAAAATGCTGTCTTTTTTCCACTGGATGGTTTTAGCTCTCTTGTCAAAGTTCATGTGACCATACGTGTGTGGTTTCATCTCTGGGTCTTCAATTCTGTCCCATTGGTCTACTTGTCTGTCACTATACCAGTACCATGCAGTTTTTATCACAGTTGCTCTGTAGTACAGCTTTAGGTCGGGCATGGTGATTCCAACACAGGTTCTTTTATCCTTGAGAAGAGTTTTTGCTATCCTAGGTTTTTTGTTATTCCAGATGAATCTGCCGATTGCCCTTTCTAATTCGTTGAAGAATTGAGTTGGAATTTGGATGGGGATTGCATTGAATCTGTAGATTGCTTTTGGCAAGATGGCCATTTTTACTATATTGATCCTGCCAATCCATGAGCATGGGAGATCTTTCTATCTTCTGAGATCTTCTTTAATTTCTTTCTTCAGAGACATGAAGTTCTTATCATATAGATCTTTCACTTCCTTAGTTAGAGTCACACCAAGGTATTTTATATTATTTGTGACTATTCAGAAGGGTGTTGTTTCCCTAATTTCTTTATCAGCCTGTCTATCCTTTGTATACAGAAATGCCATTGTCTTGTTTGAGTTAATTTTATATCCAGCTACTTCACTGACTTTTTATCAGGCTTAGGAGTTCTCTGGTGAAATTTTTAGGGTCACTTATATATACTATCATATCATCTGCAAAAAGTGATATTTTGACTTTTTCTTTTCCAATTTGTATCCCCTTGATCTCCCTTTGTTGTCTAATTGCTCTGGCTAGGACTTCAAGTACAATGTTGAATAGGTAGGGAGAGAGTGGTCAGCCTTGTCTAGTCCCTGATTTTAGTGGGATTGCTTCCAGCTTCTCACCATTTACTTTGATGTTGACTACTGGTTTGCTGTAGATTGCTTTCATCATGTTTAGGTTTTGGCCTTGAATTCCTGATCTTTCCAACACTTTTATCATGAATGGGTGTTGGATTTTGTCAAATGCTTTCTTAGCATCTAAGGAGATGATCATGTGGTTTTAGTCTTTGAGTTTGTTTATATAATGGATTACCTTGATGAATTTCCGTATATTGAACCATCCCTGCATCCCTGGGATGAAACCTACTTGGTCAGGATGGATGATTATTTTGATGTGTTCTTGGATTCAGTTACCAAGAACTTAATTGAGTATTTTGCATTAATATTCATAAGGGAAATTGGTCTGAAGTTCTCTATCTTTGTTGGGTCTCTTTGCTGTTTAGGTATCAGAATAATTGTGGCTTCATAGAATGAGTTGGGTAGAGTACCTTCTGTTTCTATTTTGTGGAATAGTTTGTGAAGAACCTGTATTAGATCTTCTTTGAAGGTCTGATAGAACTCTGCATTAAACCCATCTGGTCCTGGGTTTTTTTTGGTTCAGAGACTATTAATGATTGCTTCTATTTCTTTTGGGGATATAGGGCTGTTTAGATCATTAACCGGATCTTGATTCAACTTTGGTGCCTGGTGTCTGTCTAGAAACTTCTCCATTTCATCCAGGTTCTCCAGTTTTGTTGAGTATAGCCTTTTGTAGAAGGATCTGATGGAGTTTTGGATTTCTTCAGGATCTGTTGTTGTGTCTCACTTTTCATTTCTGATTTTGTTTATTTGAATGCTTTCTCTGTGCCCTCTAGTGAGTCTGGCTAAGGGTTTGTCTATCTTGTTGATTTTCTCAAAGAACATGCTCCACATTTGGTTGATTCTTTGAATAGTTCTTCTTGTTTCCACTTTGTTGATTTCGCCCCTGAGTTTGATTATTTCCTGTCATGTACTCCTCTTTGGTGAATTTGCTTCATTTTGTTCTATAGCTTTTAGGTGTATTGTCAAGCTGTTAATGTGTGCTTTCTCTAGTTTCTTTTTGGAGGCACTCAGAGCTATGTGTTTTCCTGTTAGAAATGCTTTCATTGTATCCCATAAGTTTGGTTATGTTGTGGCTTCATTTTCTTTGAACTCTAAAAAGTCTTTAATTTCTTTCTTTATTCCTTCTTTGACCAAGTTATCATTGAGAAGAATGTTTTTCAGTTTCCACGTGAATGTTGGCTTTCTATTATTTATTTTGTTATTGAAGATCAACTGTATTCCATGGTTATCTGATAGGATGCATGGGACAATTTCAATATTTTTGTATCTGTTGAGGCTTGTTTTGTGATCAATTATATGGTCAATTTTGGAAAAGGTACCATGAGGTGCTGAGAAGAAGATATATCCTTATGTTTTAGGATAAAATATTCTGTAGATATCTGTCAGATCCATTTGTTTCATAACTTCTGTTAGTTTCACTGTGTCCCTTTTCAGTTTCTGTTTCCATGATCTGTCCATTGGTGAAATTGGTGAGTTGAAGTCTCCAACCATTATTGTGTGAGGTGCAATGTGTTTTTTTGAGCTTTGCTAAAATTTCTTTAATGAATGTGGCTGCCCTTGTATTTGGAGCATAGATATTCAGAATTGAGAGTTCCTCTTTGAGGATTTTAACTTAGATGAGTATGAAGTGCACCTCCTTGTCTTTTTTGATGACTTTGGGTTGGAAGTCAATTTTATTCAGTATTAGAATGGCTACTCCAGCTTGTTTCTTCATACCATTTGCTTGGAAAATTGTTTTCCAGCCTTCATTCTGAGGTAGTGTGTATCTTTTTCTCTGAGATGAGTTTCCTGTAAGCAGCAAAATGTTGGGACTACTTTGTGTAGCCAGTTTGTTGGTCTATGTCTTTTTATTGAGGAGTTGAGTCCATTGATATTAAGAGATATTAAGGAAATGTAGTTGTTGCTTCCTGTAATTTTTGTTCTTAAAGTTGGCATTCTGTTCTTGTGGCTGTCTTCTTTTTGGTGTGTTGAGGTATTATCTTCTTGTTTTTTCAAGGGCGTGGTTCCAGTCCTTGTATTTGTGTTTTTTTCTGTTATTATCCTTTGAATGGCTGGATTTGTGGAAAGATAATACATGAATTTGGTTTTGTTGTGGAATACTTTGGTTTCTCCATCTATGGTAATTGAGAGTTTGGCTGGGTATAGTAGACTGGGCTGGAATTTGTATTCTCTTAGTGTCTGTATATCATCTGTCCAGGCTCTTCTGGCTTTCATAGTCTCTGGTGAAAATTCTGGTGTAATTCTGATAGGCTTGCCTTTATATGTTACTTGACCTTTTTCACTTACTGCTTTTAGTATTCTATCTTTATTTAGTGCATTTGTTGTTCTGATTATTATGTGTTGGGAGGAATTTCTTTTCTGGTCCAGTCTATTTGGAGTTCTGTAGGCTTCTTGTATGTTCATGGGCATCTCTTTCTTTAGATTTGGGAAGTTTTCTTCTATGATAATGTTGATGATATTTGCTAGTCCTTTGAATTGAAAATCTTCATTCTCATCCACTCCTATTATCCATAGGTTTGGTCTTCTCATTGTGTCCTGGATTTCCTGGATGTTTTGAATTAGGATCTTTTTGCATTTTGCATTTTCTTTGATTGTTGTGCCTATGTTCTCTATGGAATCTTCTGCACCTGATATTCTGTCTTCCATTTCTTGTATTCTGTTGCTGATTCTCGCATCTATGTTTCCAGATTTCTTTCCTAGGTTTTCTATCTCCAGCGTCACCTCACTTTGGGTTTTCTTTATTGTGTCTACTTCCCTTTTTAGGTCTAGTGTGGTTTTGTTCATTTCCATCACCTGTTTGGATGTGTTTTCCTGTTTTTCTGTAAGGACTTCTATCTGTTGGTTTGTGTTTTCCAGTTTTTCTTTAAGGACTTGTAGCTCTATAGCAGTGTTCTCCTGTATTTCTTTTTTTTTTTTAATTAGGTATTTTCCTCGTTACATTTTCAATGCTATCCCTAAGGTCCCCCATACCCACTCCCCCAATCCCCTATCCACCCACTGCCCCTTTTTGTCCCTGGTGTTCCCCTGTACTGGGGCATATAAAGTTTGCAAGTCTAATGGGCCTCTCTTTGCAGTGATGACTGACTAGGCCATTTTTTGATACATATGCAGCTAAAGGCAAGAGCTCCCGGGTACTGGTTAGTTCATATTGTTGTTCCACATATAGGGTTGCAGTTCCCTTTTTCTCCTTGGGTAATTTCTCTAGCTTCTCAATAAGGGGCCGTGTGACCCATCCAATAGCTGACTGTGATCATCCACTTCTGTGTTTGCTAGGCCCCGGCATACTTTCATAAGAGAGAGCTATATCTGGGTCCTTTCAGCAAAATCTTGCTAGTGTATGCAATGGTGTCAGCATTTGGAAGCTGATTATGGGATGGATCCCTGCATATGGAAATCACTAGATGGTCCATCCTTTCGTCACAGCTCCAAATTTTGTCTGTGTAACTCCTTCTATGGGTGTTTTGTTCCCATTTTAAAGAAAGGGTAGAGTGTCCACACTTTGGTCTTCGTTCTTCTTGAAATTCATGCGTTTGGCAAGTTGTATCTTATATATTGGGTATCCTAAGTTTCTGGGCTAATATCCACTTATCAGTGAGTACATATTGTGCGAGTTCCTTTGTGATTGGCTTACTTCACTCAGGATGATACCCTCCAGGTCCATCCATTTGCCTAGGAATTTCATAAATTCATTTTTGTAAATAGCTGAGTAGTATTTCATTGTGTAAATGTACCACATTTTCTGTATCCATTCCTCTGTTGAGGGGCATCTGTGTTATTTCCACTTTCTGGCTATTATAAATAAGGCTGCTATGAACATAGTGGAGAATGTGTTCTTCTTACCGGTTGGGACATCTTCTGGATATATGCCCAGGAGAGGTATTGTGGGATCCTCCGGTAGTAATATGTCCAATTTTCTGAGGAACCGCCAGACTGATTTCCAGAGAGGTTGTACAAGCTTGCAATCCCACCAACTATGGAGGAGTGTTCCCCTTTCTCCACATCCTCGCCAGCATCTGCTGCCACCTGATTTTTTGATCTTAGCCATTCTGACTGGAGTGAAGTGGAATCTCAGTGTTGTTTTGATTTGCATTTCCCTGATGGTTAAGGATTTTGAACATTTTTACAGGTGCTTCTCTTCCATTCGGTATTCCTCAGGTGAGAATTCTTTGTTCAGCTCTGAGCCCCATTTTTTAATGGGCTTATTTGATATTCTGGAGTCCACCTTCTTGAGTTCTTTATATATATTGGATATTAGTCCCCTATCTGATTTGGGATAGGTAAAGATCCTTTCCCAATCTGTTGGTGGCTTTTTGTCTTATTGACTGTGTCTTTTGCTTTGCAGAAGCTTTGCAATTTTATGAGGTCCCACGTATCGATTCTTGATCTTACAGCACAAGCCATTGCTGTACTACTCAGGAATTTTTCCCCTGTGCCAATATCTTCGAGGCTTTTCCCTACTTTCTCCTCTATAAGTTTCAGTGTCTCTGGTTTTATGTGGAGTTCCTTAATCCACTTAGATTTGACCTGAGTACAAGGAGATAGAAATGGATCAATTCACATTCTTCTACATGATAACCGCCAGTTGTGCCAGCACCATTTGTTGAAAATGCTGTCTTTTTTCCACGGGATGTTTTTAGCTCCCTTGTCAAAGATAAAGTGACCATAGATGTGTGGATTCATCTCTGGGTCTTCAATTCTGTTCCATTGGTTTACTTGTCTGTCACTATACCAGTACCATGCAGTTTTGATCACAATTTCTCTGTAGTGCAGGTTTAGGTCCGGCATGTTGTTTCCACCAGAGGTTCTTTTATCCTTGAGAAGAGTTTTTGCTATCCTAGGTTTTTTGTTATTCCAGATGAATCTGCCGATTGCCCTTTCTAATTCGTTGTAGAATTGAGTTGGAATTTTGATGGGGATTGCATTGAATCTGTAGATTGCTTTTGGCAAGATGGCCATTTTTACAATGTTGATCCTGCCAATCCATGAGCATGGGAGATCTTTCCAACTTCTGAGATCTTCTTTAATTTCTTTCTTTTGAGACTTGAATTTATTATCATACAGATCTTTCACTTCCTTATTTAGAGTCACGCCAAGGTATTTTATGTTATTTGTGACTATTGAGAAGGGTGTTGTTTCCCTAATTTCTTTCTCAGCCTGTTTATTCTTTGTGTACAGAAAGGCCATTGACTTGTTTGAGTTAATTTTATATCCAGCTACTTCAACAAAGCTGTTTATCAGGCTTAGGAGTTCTCTGGTGGAATTTTTATGGTCACTTATATATACTATCATATCATCTGCAAAAAGTGATATTTTGACTTCTTCCTTTCCAATTTTATCCCCTTGATCTCCATTTGTTGTCTAATTGCTCTGGCTAGGACTTCAAGTACAATGTTGAATATGTAGGGCGAGAGTGGATAGCATTGTCTAGTCCCTGATTTTAATGGGATTGCTTCCAGCTTCTCACCGTTTACTTTGATGTTGGCTATTGGTTTGCTGTAGATTGCTTTTATCATGTTTAGGTATGGGCCTTGAATTCCTGATCTTTCCAAGACTTTTATCATGAATGGATGTTGGATTTTGTCAAATGCCTTCTCAGTATCTAAGGAGATGATCATGTGGTTTTTGTCTTTGAGTTTGTTTATATACTGGATTACATTGATGGATTTCCGTATATTGAACCATCCCTGCATCCCTGGGATGAAACCTACTTGGTCAGGATGGATGATTGTTTTGATGTGTTCTTGGATTCGGTTAGCAAGAACTTTATTGAGGATTTTTGCATCGATATTCATAAGGGAAATTGGTCTGAAGTTCTCAATCTTTGTTGGGTCTTTTTGTGGTTTAGGTATCAGAGTAATAGTGGCTTCATAAAATGAGTTGGGTAGATTACCTTCTACTTCTATCTTGTGGAATAGTTTGTGAAGAACTGGAATTAGATCTTCTTTGAAGGTCTGATAGAACTCTGCACTAAACCCATCTGGTCCTGGGCATTTTTTGGCTGGGAGACTATTAATAACTTGTATTTCTTTAGGGGATATGGGACTGTTTAGATGGTCAACTTGATCCTGATTCAACTTTGGTACCTGGTATCTGTCCAGAAATTTGTCCATTTCGTCCAGGTTTTCCAGTTTTGTTGAGTACAGCCTTTTGTAGAAGGATCTGATGGTGTTTTGGAATTCTTCAGGATCTGTTGTTATGTCTCCCTTTTCATTTCTGATTTTGTTAATTGGGATACTGTCCCTGTGCCCTCTAGTTAGTCTGGCTAAGGGTTTATCTATCTTGTTGATTTTCTCAAAGAACCAGCTCCTTGATTGGTTGATTCTTTGAACAGTTCTTCTTGTTTCCACTTGGTTGATTTCACCCCTGAGTTTGATTATTTCCTGCCTTCTACCCCTCTTGGGTGAATTTGCTTCATTTTCTTCTAGACGTTTTAAGTGTGTTGTCAAGCTGCTAATGTGTGCTCTCTCTAGTTTCTTTTTGTAGGCACTCTGAGCTATGAGTTTTCCTCTTAGGAATGCTTTCATTGTGTCCCATAAGTTTGGGTATGTTGTGGCTTCATTTACATTAAACTCCAAAAAGCCCTTAATTTCTTTCTTTATTCCTTCCTTGACCAAGGTATCATTGAGAAGAGTGTTGTTCAGTTTCCATGTGAATGTTGGCTTTCTATTATTTATTTTGTTATCGAAGATCAGCCTTAGACCATGGTGGTCTGATAGGATGCATGAGACAATTTCAATATTTTTGTATATGTTGAGGTTTGTTTTGTGACCAATTATGTGGTCAATTTTAGAGAAGGTTCCATGAGGTGCTGAGAAGTAGGTATATCCTTTTGTTTTAGGATAAAATGTTCTGTAGATATCTGTTAAGTCCATTTGTTTCATGACTTCTGTTAGTTTCACTGTGTCCCTGTTTAGTTTTTGTTTCCATGATCTGTCCATTGGCAAAAGTGGTGTGTTGAAGTCTCCCACTATTATTGTGTCATGTGCAATGTGTGCTTTGAGCTTTACTAAAGTTTCTTTAATGAATGTGGCTGCCCTTGTATTTGGAGCATAGATATTCAGAATTGAGAGTTCCTCTTGGAGGATTTTACCTTTGATGAGTATGAAGTGCCCCTCCTTGTCTTTTTTGATGACTTTTGGTTGGAAGTCAATCTTATCAGATATTAGGATGGCTACTCCAGCTTCTTTCTTCATACCATTTGCTTGGAAATTGTTTTCCAGCCTTTAATTCTGAGGTAGTGTCTATCCTTTTCTCTGAGATTAGTTTCCTGTAAGCAGCAAAATGTGGGGTCTTGTTTGTGTCACCAGTTTGTTAGTCTATGTCTTTTTATTGGGGTGTTGAGACCATTGATATTAAGAGATATTAAGGAAAAGTGATTGTTGCTTCCTGTTATTTTTGTTGTTAAAGTTGGCATTCTGTTCTTGTGGCTGTCTTCTTTTAGTTTTGTTGAGGGATTATCTTCTTGTTTTTTCTAGGGCGTGGTTCCCGTCATTGTATTGGTTTTTTTCTGTTATTATCCTTTGAAGGGCTGGATTCGTGGAGAGATAATGGGTGAATTTATTTTTGTCATGGAATACTTTGGTTTCTCCATCTATGGTAATTGAGAGTTTGGCTGGGTATAGTAGCCTGGGCTGGAATTTGTTTTCTCTTAGTTTCTGTATAACATCTGTCCAGGCTCTTCTGGCTTTCATAGTCTCTGATGAAAAATCTGGTGTAATTCTGATAGGCTTGCCTTTATATGTTACTTGACATTTTTCCCTTACTGCTTTTAGTATTCTATCTTTATTTAGTGCATTTGTTGTTCTGATTATTATGTGTCGGGAGGAATTTCTTTTCTGGTCCAGTCTATTTGGAGTTCTGTAGGCTTCTTGTATGTTCATGGAAATCTCTTTCTTTAGATTTGGGAAGTTTTCTTCAATAATTTTGTTGAAGATGTTTGCTGGTCCTTTGAGTTAAAAATCTTCATTCTCATCCACTCCTATTATGTGTAGGTTTGGTCTTCTCATTGTGTCCTGGATTTCCTGGATGTTTTGAGTTAGGATCTTTTTGCATTTTCCATTTTCTTTGATTGTTGTGCAGATGTTTTCTATGGAATCTTCTGCACCTGAGATTCTCTCTTCCATCTCTTGTATTCTGTTGCTGATGCTGGCATCTATGGTTCCAGATTTCTTTCCTAGGGTTTCTACCTCCAGCGTTGCCTCACTTTGGGTTTTCTTCATTGTGTCTACTTCCCTTTTTAGGTCTAGTATGGTTTTGTTCATTTCCATCATCTGTTTGGTATGTTTTCCTGTTTTTCTATAAGGAGTTCTACCTGTTTGGTTGTGTTTTCCTGTTTTTCTTTAAGGACTTGTAACTCTTTAGGAGTGTTCTCCTGTATTTCTTTAAGTGAGTTATTAAATTCCTTCTTTATGTCCTCTACCATCATCATGAGATATGTTTTTAAATCCAGGTCTACCTTTTCAGGTGTGTTAGGATGCCCTGGACTGCGCAAAGTGGGCGTTCTGGGTTCTGATGATGGTGAGTGGTCCTGGTTTCTGTTAGTAGGATTCTTACGTTTACCTTTCACCATCTGGCAATCTCTGGATTTAGTTATTATAGTTGTCTTTGTTTAGAGATTGTTCCTCTGTTGATTTTGTTACCCTCTATCAGTAGACCTGGGAGACTAGTTCTCTCCTCTGAGTTTCAGTGGTCAGAGCAGTCTCTGCAGGCAATCTCTCCTCTTTCAGGGAAGGTGCACAGTTATCTGGTGTTTGGACCTCCTCCTGGCTGAAGATGAAGGCCCAAAACAGGATCTTTCCCAGGAGCTGTGTTGCTTTGGCCAGGAAGGTGGCCGGTTGTCTGGAGCCGAAGATGGCGGCGCCTCAGAAGCTCTCTGGCTCTCGCCTGTTCCAGAAACGGCTGGCCTCTGTATTCCACACCCTCCCCCATGCAGCCTGCCCTCCGCGGGGTCCCGGAGCCAAGGAGGCTCCCGCTGCCCGGGCCTGTGGCAGAAACCTCTCGGGCCGGGCGGACCCCTGTGCTCTCACCAGGAAGGTGGCCCCTCCTGTATTTTTTAAGTGCGTTATTAAAGTCTTTCTTGATGTCCTCTACCATCATCATGAGATATGCTTTTAAATCCGGGTCTAGCTTTTCGGGTGTGTTGGCTTGCCCTGGACTTGGCAAAGTGGGAGTGCTGGGTTCTGATGATGGTGAGTGGTCTTGGTTTCTCTTAGTAAGATTCTTACATTTACCTTTCGCCATCTGGTAATACCTGGAGTTAGTTGTTATAGTTGTCTCTATTTAGAGAATGTTCCTCTGGTGATTCTGTTACCCTCTATCAGCAGACCTGGGAGACTAGATCTCTCCTCTGAGTTTCAGTGGTCAGAGCGCTCTCTGCAGGCAAGCTCACCTCTTACAGGGAAGGTGCACACTTATCTGGTGTTTGGACCTTCTCCTGGCCGAAGATGAAGGGCCAAAATAGAACCTTTCCCAGAAGCTGTGTTGCTTTGACCTGTCCCAGAAGCTGTTAATTTCAGTAGTCCACACTCTCATCTGTGCAGACTACTTTCTGTGAAGTCCCGGAACCAAAATGGCTCCCGAGGATCCTGAGGGTAGGGCCTCCCCGGCCGGGCAGACACCTGACCTCTGGCCGGGAAGGTGGCCGGATATCTGAAGCCCGAAAATGGCGCTGCCTCAAAAGCTTTGTGGCTCTTGCCTGTCCCAGAATCTGTTAGCTTCTGTAGTCCACACTGTCACCTGTGCAGGCTGCTTTCTGCTGAGTCCAGGAACCAAGGTGGCTCCTGCCGCTCCTGAGTCAAAATCCTAGCCTCCCAGGCTGGGCAGACCCTGTCCTCTGGCCGGGGAGATGGCCGGATGTCTGGAGCCCGAAAACGGCGCTGCCTCAGAACTCTGTGGCTCTCGCCTGTCCCAGAAGCTGTTAGCTTCTGTGGGCCACACTCTGGTCTGTGCAGACAACTTTCTGTGGAATCCCAGACATCAACCACTCTTTAAGAGAAACAATTCAAAGTGCTATTAATCACTGCCCATGTTACGTGAATACTGACTATAACAGTCAAGTATTTGAGATGTTTTGTCAACAAGTAATTAATTCTAAAGGACAAGATATTGTGGAACTTTAAAACTTTAACTTTAAGAATGAAGACCAAAGTGTGGACACTTTGCCGCTTCCTAGAAATGGGAACAAAACACCCATGGAAGGAGTTACAGAGACAAAATTTGGAGCTGTGACGAAAGGATGGACCATCTAGTGATTGCCATTTCTAGGGATCCATCCAATAATCAGCTTCCAAACGCTGACACCATTGCATATACTAGCAAGATTTTGCTGTAAGGACCCAGATATAGCTGTCTCTTGTGAGACTATGCCAGGGCCTAGCAAACACAAAAGTAGATGCTCACAGTCACCTATTGGATGGGTCACACGGCCCCCAATGGAGGAGCTAGAGAAAGTACCCAAGGAGCTAAGGGGAACTGCAACCCTATATGTGGAACAACAATATGAACTAACCAGTA
Source organism: Mus musculus (assembly GCF_000001635.26). Lineage (NCBI taxonomy): Eukaryota > Metazoa > Chordata > Mammalia > Rodentia > Muridae > Mus > Mus musculus. The sequence goes on from NW_012132912.1 coordinate 42,784, forward strand.
CCCCGGAGCTCTTGTCTCTAGCTGCATATGTATCAAAAGATGGTCTAGTTGGCCATCACTGGAAATAGAGGCCCTTTGGACTTGCAAACTTTATATGCCCCAGTACAGAGGAACACCAGGGCCAAAAAGGGGGAGTGGGTAGGTAGGGGAATGGGGGGTGGGGTGGGTATGGGTGACTTCTGGGATAGCATTGTAAATGTAAACGAGGAAAATACCTAATTAAAAAAAAGTTTACGATAAAAACAAAAAAAAAAAAAAACCTTTAACTTCTTAAAAGACAAAGAAAGGGGAAATTATATCCCTGTGCATATTATTTAGTTTATTGCTGTGCACATTATTTAAATCATACTTTTATTTTAGAATTTTGAAATTTAGATGTCAAAGAACTTAATGCTTTATAGTATCTTAAAACGATCTACTTATTGGCATATGGTTTGATCCTAAACAGCTACCTTATTAGGGAATTGAAAAACATAGGTTCTCTCCATGGAACACTGCAGAAGCATGATGGCTAATTCGTTTGACAAGCTGGCAGGTGAGTTGGCTCAGTGCCCTGACTGAAGTGACAAGGAAGCTAAATTGGGTACATGTTTTCGACCCATCCTTGCTTGCCATTTTTCCAGTTTGGACTAGTGAAACTCTCTTGCTTCAAGCTTTTAAAACTTTATGGCAAAATGAACATCAGAGACTGTATATTCTGACTTAGAAAGATTAGTCATATAATAGTCATGATGATTTTTCTCTTTTCTTAAAGGTGACCAGTTATTCTAACTCAGTCTTGGACTGGTCTAGTAATAAGTCCAATATTAGAGATTCCTATTGAAGATAGCTAAAAATCTTGATTATCTAGCAAAGTTAATTCAGAGCACAGCCTCCACTTCCAGAGAATCTCTGGCCTTTTTACTGATTTACCAGCTCCCACACACCTGGAGGCCAGAGCCTGAGCTTGATTGTTGCTAATTTGCAACTGAATAAAGTACCTGGGCTTCCACAAAGAAACTGTGTACTGTTGCCTTTCACTGTCTGGATTTTGTTTTTCAAGCAGGTCAATCAACACCCTTCAGCCTGACTGTACCAGGTGTGCATCCCTGCCCCCAAGAGTGTGCAGATGGCAGCTACTAATTTTCATTCTAAAAGCATTCCAGTATATATTGTGGCTTTTGGTCTGATTCATCAGGCCATAGAGACAATAAAGATGAGGAGGGTGACCTCTAGCTCCCAATATAGCCTAAGAGTCACAAATTGTGGTGTGACAATTGGCATAATTCTTGTAGAGGCATTGCTGAACCCATACATGTGAGCTGCTGGCCGGCCTCAACAAAAGGTACCTGCAAACCTAGCAAGTAAAGTTTTCCACCCCCTGGCAGGATGGAGCTTGCTGAAGTCAGTTTCCCTAAAGTTGCTGAGGTGTTTATTTCATATTTGGAACCCTTCCTAGGTAAGGGCTCCCTGTTTTAGATTTATTTGAACACAAACCTGGCATAATCTTGAACCAGGATGTCCAGTTTAAGTGAAATGTACTTTAATCTGAGTAACTCAGAAAGTTGCATGGACCCCAGATGCCTGGTGAAGGTCAATTACCAACAATCTTTCCAGTAGTTTGTGTGAGAATGATCTTTGCCTCTGATGTCCTCCATCAACCTGTGGATGTGAGCTGTATATTTCTTCTTTACAATGGAGTCTCAGGTGGCACCAGGTTGGGTTATGTCATCAGAATATAAATAGGTGTTTGGGGTGTTTGTTGGGGAGTCAGGTCAGCAACCTGGCAGTGGAGGACCACAGTTCATAGGATAAGTCGAATAACCTCTAGAAAGTTCAATAAATTCTCTTTGTTTTTAATATCCTCTCTTCTAGTGTTAAGATGCAGACTTTATCGTTCATACATACATGCAGTGGACAGAGTAGTAAAAATCATAGCAAAGTCCATCAATATGGTAGTAGAGTTTCCATTTTCCTATCTGAGAGCTTGCTCAGATTAATAATTTTTTGTTCTCAGGGCCAAGATACCTGGCTTATGACTAGGTCATTTACAATAAAGTACCTGCTGTACAGCTGCCAAGCTTGCTATATAAGTGTGCAAAAATTTGGAATTCAGACCACAAGAATGCTGTAAGTTTAAAGATGCTTGTCCCCCAGTCTTCCCAGGAGAACCCTGTGCTGGTAGATGAGAGATTTGGTTGTGGCTGAGAGATAAGGGTATAAGGGAAGATGAACAAATGCCAAAAGGGTGAATTCCAGCAACTTCAGCTGGGCCCCTGGGAGAGTAGGCAGCTTCAATCTACCAGAATATAGCTCTGGGGTGGATTCAGGGCAAAGCACAGGCAGGTCTATTCAATTTTTCAAGCTGGAGCCAGGAGTATGCTAGGAGATAAGAATATCTGCCAATACCTTTGATTCTTTTTTCCATTGACTAAGGTCTGAGTCTTCAGGCACCTGGTCATCTGGGTCCAGGTTGATGCTGCAGCATGTCTTCTAACCCGCCTACCACCAGAGGGCAGCAGCGTACATTCACAACAATTGTTGAGAAGTGGAAGCCGATGAATCTTATGTGCAGAAGAGGACATAGCAAAAGAAGAAGCATTCCATACCACCTGCGTTCATGCCTGCCATGCCCTGGATTTGGGCCCCCATCTGAACCATCTCCTGCACATAACCATGCTATCATAATGAGGAATCTTGAGATCTGTGACAATCTCTCTCTTCTCCCCAGCCCACAGCTCCATCACACCCTACTCTAATCACTAAGGATCACTCAAGATACTTCACTGTCTTCTGTTTTTCCAAAGTCCCTAAGTCACTTTAAGACTTTCTATGTCCTCTGTAAACAGTCACATACTCATGTCTGGGGCTAGGTATACATGTGGAGATAAGAGTGCAAGAGACAAGAATGAAGGAGAGAAAAGTGAGGAAGGAAAAATAAAGAGCTATTTATGTGGTAGGTCTGTGTTCCCCAAACACCATGGGATGATCCAAGGATATCCAGCATAAGGTGTGACTTCTTCAAAATAGCCTTGAGTGAGCAGCTTAGCCCAGAGAAGACCTAAGGATCCAAAGCATTGCTGCATATTACTCTTATGTGCAAAGAGGCCAGGAAGCTATCCCAGGAAATTTCATCACATCCCTCAATGGCAGATGCATTCTACTGAGAAGAGAGCAACGGGTTCACTTGGCAAATATTGCTGTCACATGATGTCAATGTATCTGCATCTCCTATGACTTTAACTCATCTGGAGCACTGCCTGCCTCAGGAGCCAGCACTTTTCCAAGCTGCCACAGGTCAACCTGGTCCTTGGTTTTCCTAAAGACTCCTTAGTCTGAGGGAATTTACTTTCCCATACTTCTGAGACCCAAATAACCCATTTCCCAAATCCAGCCAGGAAAACCAAATGGAAATATTTGGGGCATCTATGAGAAAATTCTCCTTCAGGTCAGCATCACTCTGTGAAGGCCAAGTTACCCTTATCTCAAGTCTACACCAATGGTAATGAATTTTTAATAAAAATTTCTCAGGAGAAATTTCTTTTACTATGACTGGCCTTTTTGTTTAATCTCAAAACCAGAGTTAATAATATACTCTGAGGTTACTTCAGACGTAGAACAATGCCAGTGTATGCTTTTCCTTTGTATAACCTGTCCTTAAGGGACTAATGGAACAACCAACCTTACTTGCCTTGAGTTTTAAGTAACCAATCATTATAATCTGATGTAAGGCATAGCTGTTATTTTAAAATATGTTTTTCAATGCTTCTGACCCAGAGTGTAATGAATTTTTATCTATGTAAGTGTTACAATGATCACATTTGGAAAATGGTAAATAGGATAAAAGCTGTTTTTAAAAATGAATACCCACCACAAATATTGAATAAAACATACAAATAGTGCATGAAAAAAATGGTATTTGTAATGTTTTTTATCCAGATCAATTGAAGTCAGTTATTTATTCACTTGAAAAACACTGTGAAACATTTCTTTAGGTATCACTAATTTTTCCCCATATGGTGCTTTCTGTGTGGCTCAATGGGGATAGAGACAAAGAAAGAGAGAGAGGGAAGAGGGAGAGAGAGGGCGAGAGAGGGAAACAGCAAGCGAGAGCGAGCGAGAGCAAGCGAGAGGTAGAGAGAGAGCGAGAGAGAGTGAGAGAGAGAGAGAGAGAGAGAGAGAGAGAGAGAGAGAGAGAAATTGATTCAGTTATTCAGGCTGGTACAGACCCAGATTCATGCAACAGAGAGAAACAGTGGAAGATATGGAGGGAGAGAAATAAAGAATTCAAATCTTGGATCATTCTTCGTTAAATTCACCAAGGAAATGCATTTATATTTATTTTCCATAATTGCCGCAGACTCTCTGGGCCCCTTTGTCTGTGTGGAACCAGTCTCTAGTCGCAGGTGGGCAAAGCATAGGATGAATTGACAAACAGATGCACACAGGAGAGTTTGTGTGAAATTTGAATGTTTTTTTTTAAACCAAGCATCAGACTTTTTATGCAGAAGACAATAAGAAAGTTGGGTGACATATTCATAAGGTACAAATGAGGTAACCAGAATCTTACATAAAACAGAGTAATGCAAACACAAGAGGTCTAAAGGGAACCACCTCGGATAGAATTCATAACAACTAGGATCAACAAGGGCTCCACCTAAGATTCACTAATCTTAGAAGCCAGGGTCAAGGGCTTTGCGCCCTTGCCATAGTTCCTATTTTAGTCTATTGTATAGTCCACCTTCCCCTTAGGGCATTGTAAATACGTGTGTGTGTGTGTGTGTGTGTGTGTGTGTGTGTGTGTATAGGTGTAACTTCGCTATAGTTCTAAGTATCTATTCTGGTTACTCCTTTGGTCTGAAACTTCCTTCTTCCTCAGTGATGGTAAATTCCTGTGTAAGGTAGTGACCTAGCTTTTATTCAAATTGATAGTGTAGTACCAGAGGCTATTCTGATCAGCAACATTCTTGCTGAATTTCAAGCCCATGGTCTTGCTCAAGGACGTTCTAGAACTGTTGGAACACTGGCAGAAGGCTTTAGCTATGTCAGAATTAAATCTTAAAAGGCACTTATAATAAGAAAATACTGAAAGAGAGCACGTGGATCCATATACTAGACTAACTCGGGAATGGAAAATTAATGTATGGGTTAGAGTGAATGCCAGACTCCAGGAGGAGAGCTTCCTTGAAGCTCTTTGCCTCATGAGTGACTTTCAAACCTCTCAGCTTAAGCTGACTCGAACAGAGCGCGTGGCACATAATATAACACTGATGGGTTTTGGGTGCTCTAAAATCATTTCTACATTCAAACAATTGCATTTTGGTATTCAATATGGGGGATATTTTTCTGTTTTAGGGCACATTGCTGTATTACCTAGCGTTGTCAGAAAGTGGGGACCTTGAATATATTTTGAAAGCCAGATGTCAGCACTTGATTGCCGAGTAGTCCCTGAAAAAGCACAACTTTATCACTAGGATGTAAAAGAATAGTAATTTGGTCCGGTAAATCAATAATAATAATAATAAATAATAATAATAATAATAAGGCAGCTTTGAGTGACCATTGCAGGAGACAAATCTCCAGGCTAAAGAGCATCAAAGTAATGGGGATGGGCATTGACAGAGAGGAGGTCATGTCAACTATTTACCAGACTGTCAGGAATACAGGAGATAGGAGTATTCCAGGTGCTGAAGTATAACTCTATATGATCTTCCTGAAGTTATTCTTGGATTAGCTAATACAAATGTTTATGTTTGTCCCCTTAATTACTCATTAGTGTGCTGAAACAAGAAACCCTTCCAGTCAAGAACATTGGATAGGAGTTTTTCAGTAGCTCCTTGAGAAAGAATGTTCTGGGACAGAGTTTTACAACTCCATTGAGACAGAAACTTCTACCCTAAAGAGAGCAATGTAAGGGGGAAATATAGAGTTGAAAATGGCAGCTTTGCTTTGAAAGCTTGCACACACTTATTCTGTACTTTGATGGGGGAATTACCTTTGCCATGAATCCTTTGACTGTCAAAAGTTGGGGAATTGGTAAACCAATTAGAAACATCATCTACTGTGCCTACAATGTCTTTTTTGAGAACAAGTTTGATGGAAACTCGAATATAAAGTTTATTAAAAAATTCAACTGAGTTCAGTATCTGTCTGTGGAACCAGATTTTTGATTTTGTCAAGTAAATCAAGGTTATGTGGAAGGAGTTAACATAGTTGTCAGAAATCTTTATTATTTCAATTATGTATAATTTTATGATTGAAATTACAGATTCCAGCCAAATCACAAACTTTGTTTAGTGGTAGTAATCATATTTCTTACTGTTTTAGGATTTAGGGATGGAGTTGAGTGGCAAGGTGCTTATTACACTTGATGCAGTGTCTGCTTCTTTAGCAATATTACCTTCTGCTGAGTCAACCCTAGTATCATAGAACTGGGATGTAAGAGGCTGTTTCATAATAATGCATTGCCACACACTACCTGATCCTCTACTGAGCAAAACACACCAACTCATTACCTTCCAAACTCACCATTGGCTACTCAGTATCTTGGCTACTTCTGGCTAATGTGTGCCTCTCAGAATGAGTCATATGACTCAACCTGGGAGACAAAGACCCCGTTGTGTCACCATTTCCACTGTACTGTGAGAATTAAATTCTCCCAAGGGACAGGAACCATACTATATAACTATCTTTTCCTTTCTGGAAAAGTGATCAGAACCCTCAGATACAAAAGCATGGACACTGGATCCAGGGGCTGAACACAGGCCCTCTCACTTGGATGTTGGTACAGGATCCTCAGTTATCATCTTGACTCCTCAAATGCAGAGTGATGCCCAGGGTGGTCATGCCTGCCAAGGATTTGCTATCGCTGTGGTCCATACCACACCCAAAGTCCTAGAGAACATACAGCATAAAAAGATGGGTCGCTGCCATGGGGGACACAATCACCTACCTCAACTAGTTACTAGGCTCCTAAATAGCTTCAAACCTGGATGGGATAGGATATATTTCATCTTACGCTGGAAGGGGGAAATGCTGTGGTTATTCTGTTTCCTTAACAAAAGAAAAATAATGATAGTAATTGCTAACCAAACTGTGTGCTCTTCTCTAGGGCAGATATTGCTCCCACTCTCAACATTCAACAGTTAGCTGTAGTTTTTGTATAGGGTTGAGGCCTTATGGGCGTTCTATGTCCACTTTGCCACATATCCTGTCCATCTTCATCTCATGTTTAAACTATCATACTGGTGAGTCCTGATTAGTATAGAGAGAGTAAGGAGGTATATATGGGAGGGCCTGAAGGGAGAAAAGATAAGCGATAAACAATGTAATTATAGCATAATCTCAAAAATTGAATGAAATTTCCTTCCTCTGGCTGGCCTTCCTGGTTGGTCCTCAGTGGGAGGGGATGTGCTTAGTTTGGCTGGGACTACCTGTTCCAGGGCAGGGTGAGACCTGAGGGGACTTCCTCTACTCTGAGAAAACAGGGAGGGAGTAGTGGGGAAGGGATGTAAATTGAATAAATAAATAAATAAATAAATAAATAAATAAATAAATAAATGAAAGAAACCTTTGAAGTTGGTTGTGCTGGCTCATACCTTTAATCCCAGCATTCAGGAGTCAGAGACAGTCACAGATCAGAGTTGGAAGCTAGCCTGTTATACATAAAGAGTTCCAGGAAAGCCAAAGATATAGATTAAAACCTGTCTTAAAAAAAAAAAGAAGTAAAGAAAAAGAAAGAAAGAAAATTAGGAGCTGAAGGGGTTAGCAGCCCAAAAGAGGAATAACATTATGAACTAACCAGTACACCCAGAGCTCCCAGGGACTATATCACCAACCAAAGAGTACACATGGTGAGAATCATGGCTCTATCTGCATATGTAGCAGAAGATAGCCTAGTCATTCCTCAGTGGGAGGAAAGGCTCTATGTCTGTTCTATGCCCTACTGTAGAGGAATGTCAGGGCCAGGAAGCAGGTGTGGGTAGGTTGGTGAGCAAGGGGAGGGGGAGGAGATAGGGGGTTTGGGGAGAGGAATACAGGAAAGGGAACAACATTTGACAGGCAAATAAGGTAAATATCTAATGAAATATATTTTTGGTCTATAAAAAGTTTAAAAAAATAAAATTCAAAAAAATATTATTAGCTGTGATACTCCTACATGGAATGTCAGCAGTCCATACATGGGATTCAAGATTAAACATTAGAATGAAAAAAAGAAAAAAAAAATACCAGCAAAGTAAAGGCAGAACAAAGAAAAAAAAATCCTTTAGGGGACCAGAGGCTTTCCCTAAAGTTATAGCCTGACTGTGATATCTGTTCCTCAACACAGTTTGACGTGTCTGGTTACAGTGGGAGAAATTCTGCCTAGCCCTACAGAGACTCGATGTACAAGGGTTGGTGGATACCCACAGGAGGCCACTGCCCTCTCAGAGAAAGCGATACAGGATAGTGGTAGGGTCTCTCTAAGGGACAAGCAGTAGGGAACACTTGATATAGATATTTAATTTTAGAAAAGACTTTGATGTCAGTGACAATGATTCCCCCAAAAGTTCTTTTATTGTTTATAATGTTTTGGGTATACTGTTTTTGTTTGTTTGAAATTAAGAATTGCTCTTTCTATTTTTGTGAAGAATTGTCTTGGAATTTTGATGGTATTTGCATTAAATCATTGGATTACATTTGGTAAGATGTCCATTTTCACTGTTAATCCTACTGATTCATGAGTAAGGGAGATCTTTCTGTCTTCTGAGGTCTTCTTCCCTTCCTTTCTCCAGGGACTTGAAGTACATTTCATACATGCCTTTCACTTGATTGGTGAGTTACACTGAGGTATTCTATGTTATGTGTGGCTACTTGAATGGTGTTGTTCCCTAATTTCTTTCTCATCTACTTTATCATTTGTGTAAAGGAAGGAAACTGATTTGTTTGAGTCAATGTAATATCTAGACACATTGCTGAAATTGTTTATCTGTCATAGGAGTTCTCTGATAGAGTTTTGAGGGACATTTATGTATCATATCACCCATGAATAGTCATACCATGACTTCTTCCTTTCCAATTTGTATATCCTAAGATCTCCTTTTGTTGTCTTATTGCTCTAGCTAGAACTTTGCTGGTGGCCAGCCCTGGCAGGTTCTTCTCTTTCGTTTGTTTTGGTGAGGCAGCAGAGTGGGGAGATCATCAGTGGAGTGTAAGTCTTCATATTACAAGATACAGGGGTAAGACTGTCTTTCAAGATATCTAGAGTTGCTGTATAATAATAAAAAGTTTACTTATCTAAGTCTAAGTTACTTTGCTGCTGTAGCTGACCTGCCTCCTGTGTTTCTCTGAGACCCGAAACTGTGGTCTCTGGCACTTAACACCTCATCCTAAAATAGCATGGGATTAAGTAAAGAATTAATTGCTAGAGACTTTTCTCTTTTGTCCAGATGCCTCTTACTTCTCAGTCTAGGGGGAAGCATGGAACAATAAACTTCTATTGGATGAGACGAAGAGAATAGTGCTCACAGAAGGAAAAATTTTGCATAAGAAAATATGCATAAACACATAAATTCACATAGAGTTACACAAATGCAAATTCATACATTCCAATTCAAACCCGTTAGGTTCAACTTGCATGAATTGTGTCAATTACATACTTACATGCACACATCCATACAGACCTATGCATATGACGCAAAGATCAAGCACTGGTGCAGGACACTAAATCATTCTGGATGAAAAATGTGCTCCAATCTTTATTGCATAAAGAAAAAAGTTTCTACCCTTTTAATGCTGAATAAATTTAACACAAGATTTTAAGAAGAAAGCTTTGTTCTTTAATAAGGCTAAGCTTGCCTTAGTAAGAAAAGACCTGTTCTGTCCATAGGAAGGAGAAACTTGCCTGCTACTTCTGGTATCTCTGCAGGTTTCTTTTCCTCTTTCCCTCTGCATTCTGCACATTGCTCTATTAGTTTTTTTTAATGTTACCTATATTTTAGAATTTATTCCACTCTGCATTTTTTCTAATCTTGCTCTCTTCTCTTGCCCCCTTTCTCTCAACTTCTTCTCTTCCAATGCTATTTCTATACTTCTAAGTTCTTCTTCAGCTCTGTTATGTCCATAAACTGTTCTATCTGAAAATTTCTCAGCTCATTTCTTCTCTCTTCTCTTTATCCTCAGCACTTACACATCTTACAGAATACATGACCACATGTTAAATAGATCATCAAATGTTCACACATAAAATCTTAAATTGAAATAGAATTTTACAACAGAGAATGCTTACATGCATATACACTAGGAGTAATTATCTGGCTAAATATTCATCACCTGTCACAGCTAAGAAGGTTCACTGAAAGGTAAAAACCATAAGTAAGTTATTAGTGAAGTTTTGTATAGTAAACATAGTCAATATTATATTTTCTACACCAGAGCCTTTAATTAATTGTTAGTTATATTTTTACGACCTTTGGTTAATTATTTTACAACCATTTGGAATGTAGTAGTAGTACATTGTAGTAGTACAATGTAGTAGTAGTAGTAGTAGTAGTAGTAGTAGTAGTAGTAGTAGTAGAAGAAGAAGAAAGTCTGGTTATTATGTAGAGGAATTAACTGGTAACACATGGGAGACTGGCAGAGTTCTCATTGCAGTTTTGACTATCACAAAAGGATCTAGTAGCAGACACACTACAAAAGAGCTTAATAAACACTGATATAACTTTAGGAAATCTGATAGGATCATCTTCAAGATTTAAGAGATCATGTATTTTCATATATAGCATCACTACAAGCCAGAATATCTTTGTAGATCTGCAGAGATCTGCTCAGAAGTGTGGGCTAATTCCTAGTGTTATGTTCAATTTATATGTTCAATAATAACAAGAAAAGCATTAGCAGGAATCGTTCCTGAAATGATTTTCTCCTGGGACATGCCTATTGGTGCAAATCTCTCGTGGATTATAATCCAAGACAGACCATCTCAGGAAGATCACTTATTACTTATTACCTTGTCATATGATGACTCCTGACAACTTCAAGTACTACATTGAATAAATAGGGAGAGAGTGGGCAGCCTTGTATTGTAACTGGGTGCTGGTTTCCTTCATATTGGTTTTATTATATTATATTAGTTGTGTGTCAGGAGTTCCTGATCTCTACAAGACTTTTATCATGAAGGAGCTTTGGATTTTGGCCTAGGCTTTTTCAGGGTCTTTTGAGATGATAATTTTTTTCCTTTGAGTTTATTTATATAGTGGATTACTTGATGGATTCTGGGGACAGGGAATGGGGAAGATTTTTCTGTGAGCTGGAACTAGGACACATGGTCTCCAGAAGAATATGCAATAGAGGATGGTCTTATTGGACATCAATCGGAGGAGAGGCTTTTGGTCCTATGAAGGCATGATGCCCTACTGTAGGGGAATGCCAGGACAGGGAAGCGAGAGTGGGTGGGTTGGTGATCAGAAGAAGGGGGATGGGATTGGGGTTTTTGGAGGGGAAATGGGAAAGGGGGATAACATTTGAAATGTAAAAAAAAATCTTATAAATAAAAGAAAGCTTGAAACACTCAGAACAAAACAATCAAACAAACAAAACAAAAGGCCTTTGGTGGGAAGGACATGTCTCCTCTATCCCATATGCTGAGGTGAGAATATCCAGGGAAGCTTGTAGCTATAAGAAATGAACTTTGCTGCAAGTAGGGGAAGAGAAAGTAGCTAGGGATCCTGTAGTAAAATGTGTGTGCTTGGGCACTATGTTTTCTATCAGAAAGACTTAGAGGGAGCCAGGGCAATATTCCTATATCTCTGAGGATATGTGTAAACTGCTGGGCTGCTATTGTTGGCCATCTCTGATGAATATGGCCTCAAATGGAAGTGGTATACTATGCCTTCTGTATCTAGTAGGCCAAGAGATCTGCAGCCCTGTCTGTTTGAGGAGCCTGTACTGACTCTGGCTGCCAGAATCACTAGAACCTTCTTTCTCCCTGGACTTGAAATACTGAAGGAATCTTTTGCCCTGCCTCTCTGCCACTCTCAAAACATGCCAAGCAAAGCAAAGCAAAGCACTGGGGGACTCAGCAAGATAATTAGGTTTCATGATAGTATTTTGTCTAGAATGCTAAACTATCCTTTACCTAGGTCCTTGGACCTTTGCTCAGAAAAACACCCTAAAAAGTGGACTGTCACCAGGCATCTAGGTGGCAACCTAGCATCTTAGGCATTTCAGGCTACAGGTGGATTTCCCAGAGTGAGTCAGGTAAATGGCCTTTAGGTCGAAGACTACACAAGGCTCTCATTTCCACTGGACTGAGACAATCCAGTCATGGGTATTACACCATTAAGGCGTAGAGATTATACACATATAAGACAAAAGTAACACCACTCTTAGTTTAAATAGAAGACAGAATCCTCAGACACCAAACCATGAATACTGGGCCCAGGTCCTCTCACTGTGCTACAGCAATATCCCGACTTGGTGTAGCATCCTCAGCTGTAATCTTGACAGTAGCATGCTAGACTAACATATCTCATCAGTGCTGTGCTGACACTGTGGAACTATAACCAAGCTTTTAGAGACCACTGCATATAGATGAAGTTGGGAAGGTGCCACTGCATATATAAGTACCTGCATCAACCAGGGCTTAGAGCAAGAAGTGGCTTCAAAACTTGCTGAAGGCAGGTCTCCTGTGGACACATGGATCATCCTGCACAAAAACCTCAGAAACAAAACCACGGACACTGAAACCAGGTTTATAGTTCCATTATGCTTCGTTAGAAAATTACAATATCCTGAATTGGACATTGGCCCAGGACCCTCAGCTATCAGGTTGACCCCAGGGTATAAGAAAAACCCCAAGGCAGTCTTACCAGCAATGTGGTACACCATGGTTACACTACACAACCAAGGTCTTAGAGATCAATGGACAAGGGAAAATTCATACATGCAGAGACAGACACCTTCATTGTATAAGGGATGGTGTGAGATAATGCTTCAAACCTTGGTGAAGGCAGGTCTCAGGCAGAGACAGGCGAAAAATTACCCCATTGTCTTTACCTCTGAGGTCTTGTGTTTCTCAGATAGGAGTTCAGATTCTTATGAGAGAGGACATTTATTGCCAAATCTCTTTTATCATATTGTCCAAAGACCACAGTCTATGCCATCAGGTACCCTAGGCATGGATTAGAGTGTCAACTTAATGCCATCTTTTGCAGCTTGCTCATGGCTCATCAGGGAATATCCCCCCAAAGTATGTGGTGAAATAACAGGTTATGCACGATCCCTATCTTGAGAGAAAAATATTTCATAAGAAAAATGCTGCATCTCTGCTTCTTCCTGCCTGTGGGGCTCTGCATACTGACCCATAGGGATCTCCTTGGGATTGCTCATCATCCATTATGATTTCCTGGTCTATTGAAATCTAATACTTCTCCCCACCACATCCCCTCAAGGTTACTGAGTATATTTTTATTTTTATATTTTATCTAAGGGTCCCCATGTCTCTCTATGGAAGACATAGCTGAATTTAGTATGTAGAATTGTATATCTTAATATATAGAAGGACAATATATTTTAAATATAGCAGTAGAATTAATAAATCTTGATGCAAACTGGGTGTGGAGTCAGATAAAAGTTGATTTTAATGGCAGTTAGACATCACTGGCAATGTGGATAGGATATCACTATTGGGGTAGTGTTGGTCTATTCTCCAAGAAAACATACAAAGATGTGGGTAAATTTATTGTGGGGTATGGCCCAGCCAATGAAGCAGGTAAATAACACCATCCACAACAGCCACAAACCACAGAAAACATCTTGGGTAAGTACCCACACAAATAAAAGTTGAGTATGACAAAATATTTTAAATGTTTATAGAAAGAAATCAAAGAGGACACTAGAAGATGATATTTAGATCACTAAATTGCCTAATCATTAGAGAAGCTTCCTATAGCAGCTGATGGGTGCAGAGATCCACTGTCAAGTATTAGGTGGAGATCAGGAAATTCCTTGGGATATGTGGAGAAAAGATTGCAGGAATAAGAGGGGTCAAGGATACCAGGAAATCACAGTCTACAGCGTCAACTCATCAAGGCTCTTAGGTGTTCATTAATATGGAAGCAACAACTACAGAGCCCCTGTGGGTCTGTACTAGGACCTCTACATTCATGATATAGTTGTGAAGCTTGGGGTTTGTGTTGTCCTCCTACCAGTGGGAAGGGGGTTGTCTAAGACTCTTTTGCCTGTTTGTGGAACCATTTTCCTACTAGTGGATTACTACATACTGTCTTGTTATTAAAGTATATGTTTGGGTTTGTTGCATCTTGTAATGTTCCAGGATTCAGTTTGAGTATTTTACTGAGTAATTTTGCATCAATGTTCATAAGAGAAATAAGTCTAAAGTTTTATTTCTCTGTTGAGTCTCTGTATGAATAAGGTGTTGCTATGAACTGTGGTAGAACTATGACACCAGAGGGTCGCTGTCGAGTCAGAGAATGAGTTTGCAAGTGTTCCTTATGTTTCCATTTTCTGAAAGAATTCAACATACATTGAGTTAGTTCTTTGAAACTCTGGTAGAATTCTGTGTTAAATTGAAATGACCATTGACATTTTAGTTATGTATTTGTTTGGGAGATTTTTAATGCCTGCTTCTATTTCTTTAGTGTTACTGGGCTGTCTAAAGTGTTTATGTGTAATTGATTTAACATTCATAATTGGTATCTTCTAGAAAACTCTTTTTTCGTTAAGATTTTAAAATTTTGCAAAGTACAGGATTTTTTTTTCTTTTTAGATATTTTCTTTATTTACATTTCAAATGCTATCCTGAAAGTTCCCTATACCCTCCCCCTGCCCTGCTCCCCTACCCACCCACTCCCTCTTCTTGGCCCTGGTGTTCCCCTTTACTGGGGCAAATAACGTGTATAAGACCAAGGGGCCTTAAGCAATAGTGTCTGAGTTTGGTGGCAGATTATAGGATGGATGCCCGGGTGTTGTAGTCTCTGGATGGTCCATCCTTTCATCTTAGCTCCAAACTTTGCCTCTGTAACTCCTTCATTGGGTAATTTGTTCCTTATTCTAAGGAGGAATGAATAATCCACACTTTGGTCTTCCATTTTCTTGATTTTCTTGTGTTTTGCAAATTATATCTTGGCTATTCTAAGTTTCTTGGTTAATATCCACTTATCAGTGAGTGCATGTCAAGTGACTTCTGTTGTTATTTGGTTACCTCACTCAGGATGATATCCTCCATCTCCATTCATTTGATAAGAATTTCATAAATTCATTGTTTTTAGTAGCTGAGTAGTACTCCATTTTGTAAATGTGCCACATTTTCTGTATCCATTCCTCTGTTGAGGGACATCTGGGTTCTTTCCAGCTTCTGGCTATTATAAATAAGGCTGCTATGAACATAGTGCAGAATGTGTCCTGATTACAAGTTGGAACATATTCTGGGTATATGCCCAGAAGAGGAATTGCTGGATCTAGTGGTAGTACTAAGTCCAATTACCTGAGGAAATTCCATACTGATTTCCAGAGTGGTTGTACAAGCTTGAAATCCCACCAGCAACGGAAGATTATTCCTCTTTCTCCACATCCTCGCCAGCATCTGCTCTCACATGAACATTTTAACTTAGCCATTCTGTCTGGAGTGAAGTGGAATCATAGGGTTGTTTTGATTTGCATTTCCCTGATGATCAAGGATGTTGAACATTTTTCCAGGTGCTTCTCAGTCCTTCAGTTTTCCTTAGTTGATAATATTTTGTTTAGCTCTGTACCCCATTTTTAATGGGGTTATTTGAATTTCTGGAGTCCAGCTTCTTGAGCTCTTTGTACGTATTGGATATTAATCCCCTATCATATTTAGGATTAGAAAACATCCTTTCCAAATCTGTTGGTGGTCTTTTTGTCATATTGACAGTGTATTTTGCCTTAAAGAAGCTTTGCAAATTTATGAGGTCCCATTTGTCAATATTTGATCTTACAGCATAAGCCATTGCTGTTCTGTTTAGGAATCCTACCCCCACCACACCCCGTGCCCATATCTTTAAGGCTTTTTCCTACTTTCTTCTCTATAAATTTCAATATCTCTGGTTTTATGTCGATCCACTTAGACTTGAGCTTTGTACAATGAGATAAGAATGGATCAATTTGCATTCTTCTACATGATAACCACCAGTTGTGCCAGCACCATTTGTTGAAAATGCTGTCTTTCTTCCACTGGATAGTTTGGGCTCCCTTGTCAAAGATCAAGTGACCATCAGCAAGTGGGCTCGTTTCTGGGTCTTCAATTCTATTGCATTGGTACACCTGTCTGTCACTGTATCAGTACATGCAGTTTTTAATCACAATTTCTCTGTAGTATAGCTTGATGTCAGGCATGGTGATTTCACCAGAGGTTCTTTTATCATTGAGAATAGTTTTTGCTATCCTAGGTTTTTTGTTATTCCAGATGAATTTGAAAATTGCCCTTTCTAACTCAGTGAAGAATTGAGTTGGAATTTTGATGGGGATTGCATTGAATCTGTAGATTGCTTTCGGCAGGATAGCCATTTTCACTATATTAATCGTGACAATCCATGAGCATGGGAGAGCTTTCGATCTTCTGAGATCTTCTTCTATTTCTTTCTTCAAAGACTTTAAGTTCTTACCTACAGATCTTTTACTTCCTTAGTTAAAGTCACACCAAGGTATTTTATATTATTTGTGACTATTGTGAAGTGTATTGTTTCCCTAATTTCTTTCTCAGCTTGTTTATCCTTTGAGGAGAGAAAGACCACTGATTTGTTGGAGTTAATTTTTATCCAATTACTGCACTGAAACTGTTTATCAGGATTAGGGGTTCTCTGGTGGGATTTTTAGGGTCACTTATATATACTATCATATCATCTGCAAATAGTGATATTTTGACTTCTTCCTTACCAATTTGTATCCCCTTGATCTCCTTTTGTTGTTGAATTGCTCTGGCTAGGATTTCAAGTACTATATTGATTAGGAAGGGAGAAAGTGGGCAGCTTTGTCTAGTCCCTGATTTTAGTCGTATTGCTTCCAGTTTCTCTCCATTTAGTTTGAGGTTGGCTACTGGTTTGCTGTATATTGCTCTTATTATCTTTAGGTTTGGGCATTGAATTCCTGATCTTTCCATGACTTTTATCATGAATGGATGTTGCATTTTGTCAAATGCTTTCTAAGCCTCTAAGGAGACAATAGTGTGCTTTTTTTCTTTGACTTTGTTTATATAGTGTATAATGTTGATAGATTTCCAGAGTCAAACCATCCCTGTGATCCTTGGAGGAATCATACTTGGTCATGGTGGATGGTCATTTTGATGTGTTCTTGGATTCGGTTTGCCAGGATTTTATAGATTATTTTTGCATCGATATTCAAAAGTGAAATTGGTCTGGAGTTCTTTTTCTTTGTTGGATCTTTCTGTGGTTTAGGTATCAGAGTAATTGTGGCTTCATAGAATGAATTGGGTAGAGTACCTTCCATTTCTGTTTTGTGGAATAGTTTAAGGAGAGTTGGAATTAGATCTTCTTTGAAGGTGTGATGGAACTCTGCATTAAACCCATTTTGTCATGTGCTTTTTTGGTTGGGATACTATTGATGGCTACTTCTATTTCTTTGGAGAAATGGGACTGTTTAGATCATTAATCTGATCCTGATTTAACTTTGGCACCAGGTATCTGTCTAGGAAGTTGTCCATTTCATTCAGGTTTTTTAGTTTTGTTGAGTAAAGCCTTTTGTCATAGGATCTGATGATGTTTTGGATATCCTCTGGTTCTGTTGTTATTTCTCCTTTTTCATTTCTGATTTTGTTAATTGGGATACTGTCCCTGTGCCCTCTAGTTAGTCTGGCTAAGGGTTTATCTATCTTGTTGATTTTCTCAAAGAACCAGCTCCTTATTTGGTTGATTCATTGAATAGGTTTTGTTTGTTGTTTGTTTGTTTCCCCTTGGATGATTTCAGCCTGGTGTTTGATTATTTCCTGTTGTCTACTCCTCTTGGGTGAATTTACTTCCTTTAGTTCTAGAGTTTCTAGTGTGCTGTCAGGCTGCTAATGTATGCTCTCTCTAGTTTCTTTTTGGAGGCACTCAGTGCTATGAGTTTTTCTCTTAGTACTGTCTTCATTGTGTCCCATAAGTTTGGGTATGTTGTGGCTTCATTTTCATTAAACTGTAAAAAGTCTTTAATTTCTTTCTTTGTTTCATCATTGGCCAAGGTATCATTGAGTAGAGTGTTGTTCAGTTTCCCTCTGAATATTAGCGTTCCATTATTTTTGCTGTTATTGATGATGACCCTTAGTCCATGATGATTAGATAGAATTCATGGGATAATTTCAATATTTTTTATCTGTTGAGGACTGTTTTATGACCATTTATATGGTCTATTTTGGAGGAGGTGCCATGAGATGCTGAAAAAATGGTATATACTTTGGTTTTAGGATAAAACAATCTATTGATATATATTAAAACCATTTCTTTCATAGATTTTGATAGTTTCTACTGTCTCTGTTTAGTTTCTTTTTTCAGGATCTGTCAATTGGTGAGAACAGAGTTTTGAAGTCTTCCACTATTATTGTGTGAGGTGCAATGTGTGCTTTGATCTTTACTAAACTTTCTTTAATGAATGTGGCTGCCCTTGCATTTGGAGCATAGATATTCAAAATTGAGAGTTCATCTTCATAGGTTTTACCTTTAATGACTATCAAGTGGCCCTCATTGTCTTTTTTGATATCTTTAGGTTGGAAGTCAATTTTAATCGATATTAGATGGCTGCTCCAGCGCTTCCCGTTGGTGCCAGCAATGAGTCACCTTGGTGCAGAGTCAGCAGACACCCCCAAGGTCCCTAGGGGATTTTCAATTTGATCTTAAACCTAAAGAAAGAGATGCCCATGAACATACAAGAACCCTACAGAACTCCAAATAGACTGGACCAGAAAAGAAATTACTCCCGACACATAATAATCAGAACAACAAATGCACTAAATAAAGATAGAATATTAAAAGCAGTAAGGGAAAAATGTCAAGTAACATATAAAGGCAGACCTATCAGAATTACACCAGACATTTCACCAGAGACTATGAAAGCCAGAAGAGCCTGGACAGATGTTATACAGACACTAAGAGAACACAAAAGCCAGCCCAGGCTACTATACCCGGCCAAACTCTCAATTACCATAGATGGAGAAACCAAACTATTCCACGACAAAACCAAATTCACACATTATCTTTCCATGAATCCAGCCCTTCAAAGAATAATAACAGAAAAGAAGCAATACAAGGACGGAAATCACGCCCTAGAACAAGCAAGAAAGTAATCCCTCAACAAACCAAAAAAAAAGACAGCCACAAGAACAGAATGCCAACTCTAACAACAAAAATAAAAGGAAGCAACAATTACTTTTCCTTAATATCTCTTAATATCAATGGACTCAATTCACCAATAAAAAAAAAAATAGACTAACAGACTGGCTACATAAACAGGACCTAACATTCTGCTGCTTACAGGAAACCCATCTCAGGGAAAAAGACAGACACTACCTCAGAGTGAAAGGCTGGAAAACAATTTTCCAAGCAAATGGTATGAAGAAACAAGCTGGAGTAGCCATTCTAATATCGGATAAAATCAACTTCCAACCCAAAGTTATCAAAAAAGACAAGGAGGGACACTTCATACTCATCAAAGGTAAAATCCTCCAAGAGGAACTCTCAATTCTGAATATCTACGTTCCAAATACAAGGGCAGCCACATTCATTAAAGACACTTTAGTAAAGCTCAAAACACACATTGCACCTCACACAATAATAGTGGGAGACTTCAACACATCACTTTCATCAATGGACAGATCGTGGAAACAGAATGTAAACAGGGACACATTGACACTAACAGAAGTTATGAAACAAATGGATCTGACAGACATCTACAGAACATTTTATCCTAAAACAAAAGGATATACCTTTTTCTCAGAACCTCATGGGACCTTCTCCAAAATTGACCATATAATTGGTCACAAAACAGGCCTCAACAGATACAAAAATATTGAAATTGTATCATGTATCCTATCATACCACCATGGCGTAAGGCTGATTTTCAATAACAACATAAATAATGGAAAGCCAACATTCACGTGGAAACTGAACAACACTCTTCTCAATGATACCTTGGTTAATGAAGGAATAAAGAAATAAATTAAAGACTTTTTAGAGTTTAATGAAAATGAAGCCACAACATACCCAAACCTATGGAACACAATGAAAGCATTTCAAGGGAAACTCATAGCTCTGAGTGCCTCCAAGAAGAAACGGGAGAGAGCACATACTAGCAGCTTGACAACACATCTAAAAGCTCTAGAAAAAAAGGAAGCAAATTCACCCAAGAGGAATAGATGGCAGGAAATAATCCAACTCAGGGGTGAAATCAACCAAGTGGAAACAAGAAGAACTATTCAAAGAATTAACCAAACGAGGAGTTGGTTCTTTGAGAAAATCAACAAGATAGATAAACCCTTAGCTAGACTAACTAGAGGGCACAGGGACAGCATCCTAATTAACAAAATCAGAAATGAAAAGGGAGACATAACAACAGATCCTGAAGAAATCTAAAACACCATCAGATCCTCCTACAAAAGGCTATACTCAACAAAACTGGAAAACCTGGATGAACTGGACCAATTTCTAGACAGATACCAGGTACCAAAGTTAAATCAGAATCAAGTTAACGATCTAAACAGTCCCATATCAACTAAGGAAATAGAAGCAGTCATTAATAGTCTCCCAACCAAAAAAAAAAAAAAAAAAGCCCAGGACCAGGTGGGTTTAGTGCAGAATTCTACCAGACCTTCAAAGAAGTTCTAATCCCAGTTCTGCACAAACTATTCCACAAAATAGAAGTAGAGAGAAATCTACCCAACTCATTCTATGAAGCCACAATTATTCTGATACCTAAACCACAGAAAGATCCAACAAAGATAGAGAACTTTAGACCAATTTCCCTTATGAATATCAATGCAAAAAATCCTCAATAAAATTCTTGCTAACCGAATCCAAGAACACATTAAAGCAATCATCCATCCTGACCAAGTAGGTTTTATTCCAGGGATGCAGGGATGGTTTAATATACGAAAATCCATCAATGTAAACCATTATATAAACAAACTCAAAGACAACAACCACATGATCATTTCGTTAGATGCAGAAAAAGCATTGGACAAGATCCAACACCCATTCATGATAAAAGTCTTGGAAAGATCAGGAATTTAAGGGCCATACCTAAACATGATACAAGCAATCTACAGCAAACCAGTAGCCAACATCAAAGTAAATGGTGAGAAGCTGGAAGCAGTCCCACTAAAATCAGGGACTAAACAAGGCTTCCCACTTTTCCCCCACCTCTTCAACATAGTACTTGAAGTCCTAGCCAGAGCAATTTGACAAAAGGAGATCAAGGGGATACAAATTGGAAAAGATGAAGTCAAAATATCACTTTTTGCAGATGATATGATAGTATATATAAGTGACCCTAAAAATTCCACCATAGAACTCCTAAACCTGATAAACAGCTTCGGTGAAGTAGCTGGATATAAAATTAACTCAAACAAGCCAATGGCCTTTCTCTACACAAAGAATAAGCAGGCTGAGAAAGAAATTAGGGAAACAACACCCTTCTCAATAGTCACAAATAATATAAAATATCTTGGTGTGACTCTAACTAAGGAGGTGAAAGATCTGTATGATAAAAACTTCACGTCCCTGAAGAAAGAAATTAAAGAAGATCTCAGAAGATGGAAAGATCTCCCATGCTCATGGACTTGCAGGATCAACATTGTAAAAATGGCTATCTTGCCAAAAGCAATCTACAGATTCAATGCAATCCCCATCAAAATTACAAATCAATTCTTCAACGAATTAGAAAGAGCAATTTGCAAATTCATCTGGAATAACAAAAAACTTAGGATAGCAAAAGCTCTTCTCAAGGATAAAAGTACCTCTGGTGGAATCACAATGCCTGACCTAAAGCTTTACTACAGAGCAATTGTGATAAAAACTGCATGGTATTGATATAGTGACAGACAAGTAGACCAATGGAATAGAATTGAAGACCCTGAAATGAACGCACACACCTATGGTCACTTGATCTTCAACAAGGCAGCTAAAAACATCTAGTGGAAAAAAGACAGCCTTTTCAACAATTGGTGCTGGCACAACTGGTTGTTATCATGTAGAAGAATGCGAATCACCCCATTCCTCTCTCCTTGTACTAAGGTCAAATCTAAGTGGATCAAGGAACTTCACATAAAACCAGAGACACTGCTTCTTATAGAGGAGAAAGTGGGGAAAAGTCTCGAAGATATGGGCACAGGGAAAAAATTCCTGAATAGAACAGCAATGGGTTGTGCTTTAAGATCGAGGATTGACAAATGGGACCTCAAGAAACTGCAAAGCTTCTGCAAGGCAAAAGACACCGTCAATAATACAAAAAGACCACCAGCAGATTGGGAAAGGATCTTTACCTATCTTAAATCAGATAGGGGACTAATATCCAATATATATAAACAACTCAAGAGGGTGGACTCCAGAAAGTCAAATAGCCCCCTTAAAAGATGGGGCTCAGTGCTGAACAAAGAATTCTCACCCGAGGAATACCGAAAGGCTGAGAAACACCTGAAAAAATGTTCAACATCCTTAATCAACAGGGAAATGCAAATCAAAACAACCCTGAGATTCCATCTCACACCAGTCAGAATGGCTAAGATCAAAAATTCAGGTGACATCAGATGCTGGCGAGGATGTGGGGAAAAAGAAACACTCCTCCATTGTTGGTGGGATTGCAAGCTTGTACAACCACTCTGGAAATCAGTCTGACGGTTCCTCCAAAAATTGGACATAGTACTACTGGAGTATCCCGCAATACCTCTCCTGGGCATATATCCAGAAGATGTCCCAACCGGTAAGAAGGACACATGCTCCACTATGTTCATAGCAGCCTTATTTATAATAGCCAGAAGCTGGAAAGAACCCAGATGTCCCTCAACAGAGGAATGGATACAAAAAATGTGGTATATTTACACAATGGTGTACTACCCAGGTATTAAAAACAATGAATTCACGAAATTCCTAGGCAAATGGTTGGACCTGGAGGGCATTATCCTTAGTGAGGTCACCCAATCACAAAAGAACTCAAATGATATGTACTCACTGATAAGTGAATATTATCCCAGAAACTTAGAATATCCAAGATATAAGTTACAATTTGCAAAACACATGAAACTAAAGAAGAACGAAGACCAAAGTGTGGACACTTTCCCCTTTCTTAGATTTGGGAACAAAACACCCATAAAAGGAGTTACAGAAACAAAGTTTGGAGCAGAGACAAAAGAATGGACCATCTAGAGACTGCCATATCCAGGGATCCATCCCATAATCAGCCTCCAAATGCTGACACCATTTTATACACTAGCAAGATTTTGCTGAGAGGACCCTGATAGAGCTGTCTCTGGTGAGACTATGCCGGGGCCTAGCAAACACATAAGTGGATGCTCACAGTCAGCTATTGGATGGATCACAGTGCCCCCAATGGAGGAGCTAGAGAAAATAACCAAGGAACTAAAGGGATCTGCAACCCTGTAGGTGGAACAACATTATGAACTAACCAGTACCCCAGAGCTCTTGACTCCTGCTGCATATGTATCAAAAGATGGCCTAGTCGGCCATCACTGGAAAGAGAGGCCCATTGGACTTGCAAACTCTATATGCCCCAGTACAGGGGAACGCCAGGGCCAAAAAGGGTGGGTAGGGGAGTGGGGGGAGGGTATGGGGCACTTTTGGGATAGCATTGTAAATGTAAATGAGGAAAGTGCCTAATTAAAAAAAAGATTTTTATAGCATTAATTTTTGAGATAAATAATAAAGTAATTGACCCTTTTTTATAACAGCGAATAGCAGTCTACCAGTAAGAGTAACGGGCTGACAAAAAAAAAAGTTACCTTGCTTGCTTACACATGGTTAATCTATAACAACTTGCTTAGATATAAATATATGTGGATTCTAGGAGGAAATTTGTTTTTTTATCCATAATTTATAAACAGCTCATTGTGGGAGTATATTTGGAAGATGTTTTTCCTTACATATACTCATAATTATTCACGAGAAGAAAACAAAAAGTAATCACCTTGCATTTTATACTACCTGAAAGATTTTACACAGATAAGTAAGCAGTGTGAGAAAAGTAAAGTTGGAGCTGTGTTCCATATCAAATATAAGTATATATGTAAAGTGGTTGATGCTTTGCTCTATCCATCAAGATATACATGTAAAATTGCTTGTGACTCTTAAAGCTTGCTTTTTCACCAAGTGTGTAAATATGTCAGAAATAATATCATGGGCACTGAAAACAGGGTTATAGTTGCATTATGCTTCATTAGGGGATTACAACATCCAGAACTGGACATTGGCCTGGTACCCTCAGCTATCAGGATGACCACCGTGTATAAGGAAAACCCCAAAAGAGTCATTCTTACCAGCATTGTGGTAATACCATGGTGTTGAGGTAAATCTCCTCCCAAATATGCCCCAGCAATGAAAACACAACAAATATGATTACATGCTGTGCTCCAAGATTGGACAGATCTACCACTATGCTACCATCTGCCACAGCTTATGAGACCCCTTAGAACTTGCAGTTTCCCCAGGTGATGGGCTTATGCTCTGCTTTTCTTTGTTTTCCTCCACCTCTGCATCCTCTCCCTCTTCCATTTTCTCCTTCTTCTCTCTCCCACCTTCCACTCCACCTTCCTTTTACATGCCCAATCATCAGCTTTCCTTTATTTTACAATTTAAGGTGGGAAGCCGGTTTTTAGGAAATCACCTGAGTGCTGACTACCTCCTTGTTTGCAGCCACTCACAGGAGAATGGAATTAATATCAAATATAATTATCCCCATGGCTACCCACAACATTTCCCCCTTTCTGTACTATTAAAAGACTATTTTATCTCAGATACAATTGAACATAACTATTACTATTTTGTTATTGATAAATTACAAGAGACCTAACACCCAGTTCATTATGGTTGTTAATTAATTAGAACCTCTGTCATCTATCCTTACATAAAGCCAGGTTCTGCGCCTGGCTATCACTGGGCTTTAGATACAATGCCATCTGAAAAACATCCTCTCAAATCTGTTCCTCTTAAAGTAAAAAGCCTCAGTTCTCTAGGAGACTATGTAGTTTTTCAACCCCATCAGAAATTCAAGAACCACTGATATTAACTGAAAATATATAGGAAGCCTACAACAGCTTCCAAAACTTAGCCAATTTATAGAGACAACTGATCACCTGGATAGTGCCTTACTTCAACACATTGGAGCATCGGTATTCAGCCTACTGGCCAGGGTCATCTGACAGACTTTCAGATACATTAATATTAAGGACTAGCCTACTCTGTCTCATCAGAATCAAGCTGTCCTAACCTGTAATTGTATCCTTTCTTTGAACTGTATTATGTCTGTAGATGAAATGAGGCCATTCTTGCCAGTGGTTATTTTGTCAAAAATGGAGTTCCTCAAAGATATTCAGTTTCATCTTTGATCAAAGAAGGGAAAGCAGACAGCAGCAGACTTGTATTAACAACATGTGAATAAATAATATTAAAGCTCACATTCTGTGGACTTCTGATGTTTTGAAAACCAGCTATCTATGTGAAGTAGTCTAGACTGTTGTCTGTTAACTACTCTCAGCCATTTCTAGTTAAAATAACTGAAAACACCCAAACCTCATAGCCATGAATTTCCTATTTGGCCCTTAACTCACATGCTTATACATCTCAGATCTGATTATAATAGCAGCAATAGAAGGACTGGGTCTAAGCCCTGAACTTCAAAATTTTTAGTATCTAAGACAACCTATATTAACCATCCCCAGCCCTGAAGCTTAGGGAACTTGGATGACAACTTTTCATGACTTTTTCAAGCTGAATATGGGTGTTGAGATACGTTTGAAGGTAGGGGGAAGAGTAGGGAAATGTGAGAGATAGTTGGCCTTATGAAGGCCATACCAATGTTTGTATTCATCTCTGATGTCTGTGTCCTGACTGGATCCAGATGACAATCCAAGACAACAGGGGTTCAGGGAGGTCAGTTCAGCATGTCTGATGTTGAAATTCACCAAGGCTGTATATTCTGTAATATATAAATCTCAAAACAAAATTTTAATATCATCAAGATAAACTTTGTGCTGCCTAGTTTTGTGTCAACTTGACACAGCTGGAGTTATCACAGAGAAAGGAGCTTCAGTTGGGGAAATGCCTCCATGAGATACAATTGTAAGGCATTTTCTCAATTAGTGATCAAGGGGGAAAGGCCCCTTGTCGGTGGGACCATCTCTGGGCTGTTAGTCTTGGGTTCTATAAGAGAGGAGGCTGAGCAAGCCAGGGGAAGCAAGCCAGTAAAGAACATCCCTCCATGGCCTCTGCATCATCTCCTTTTTTTGATCTGCTTGAGTTCCAGTCCTGATTTCCTTGGTGATAAACAGCAGTATGGAATTTTAAGCTGAATAAACCCTTTCCTCCACAACTTGCTTCTTGGTCATGAGGTTTGTGCAGGAATAGAAACCCTGACTAAGACAAACTTGTTATTTGATTCTCTGGAATCTAATTCTTAGGTGTCTCCCTATACCAAATCTTATTATCTAACTCTGGAAGGTGTAAGTACTTTCATCACCTTTTCCAAAAACAGATGACTAAACCTGTTCCACAAATTAGCATGTCCTTCAGCTGGGAACCAAGAAAACCTTTAGGTTGCCCTCTGTCCTTAAAGAATAATAAAACAACCACAATACACAAAACCACACTCATTTTAGCCTATTTAGGTCTTTCTAATTTGTCATGACAGGATATTATCCCAAAATTCCCATGGAACCCACATTAGACAGAATATGACTCTCCTTCAAACTTTATTATACTATCTTTAAAACAAGTGATTCACACTTCTATTTTCCTTTCCTTTTCCTTTCCTCTTTCGTCTTCTTTCTTTTCCCCTTTCCTTTCTCCTTTCCTTTCATTTCCTCTTTCCTATCCTTTTCATTTTCCTTTACTCTTCCCTTTCTTTCCTTTCTTTGCCTTTGCCTTTCCCTTTTTCCCTTTTCCCTTTTTCCCTTTTCCCTTTTCCCATTTCTTTCCTTTCTATATTTGCTTATAAGCAGTAGCTATCAAACCAGTATTTAACCCCAAAAATTCCCTAGAATCCCACGTTAGAAAGAATATGAGTACCCTGTAATATTTATTAGAGCAGTATATCTTTATACCATCTTTAAAGGAATTAATTCAACCTTCCACTAATACCCGTTATACCAGCTATCTGTCATGTTCTCTACCTGGAGCTACAGACTTCTATTAATTAATACCTGTTCATAGCAGGTGATTATCACCGCTCTACTTGGAGTCAGTGACTAATATTCCCTATCTAGTTCTGAACCACAGGTGAAATTTCCCATGAATAATACACTTTCCTCCTAGAGCAGCTATCTTTTCTGTTTTCTGTTGTGCTCTCTACCAAGAGCTACAGACATTTATTTAAACCCTCTATTTGCTGTGCTCTCTACCAGGAGCCACAGACATCTATTTAAGTAATACCTATTATAATATCTGTTATGCTCTTTACCTAGAGACACAGACTGTATTATTAATACCTATTCATAGCAGGTGATTATAACTGCTCTCACTACTTGGAGTCAGTGACTAATACTCCCTAGCTAGTCCCAAACCACAGGTGAAATTTCCCATCTTTAAGTGCTACACCAGCTTATAAGAGGCAGCCTGTCAAACCAGTATTTAAACACAAAATTCCTTTTGCGCCCACGTTAGACAAAATATGAGTATCCTGTAAGAATTATTAGAGGAGAATATCTTTATGCCATCTTTAAGTATCAAGAGGTTATATTTCTCTCTTTATATCAATGAATTACCTGGTCTGGAGACCTTTGTACCTTTGTCTCCCAATTCTTTATTCACAGGGAGAAGCTGAGTGTAAAAAGATCTGTGTTGTCTGTGTCCCTGTTTGGAGGTGGGGGAGGCAGGAAGGGAAAGGAAGGATACAGGTAAGCAAACACAGAACGTTTCTCTTGAGTATAGATAACTCTCTTGGTTTCAGATTGGGCTTCAAATGAAGAAAAAATATTTGTTGGTTGCTCTTAGAACTTTTGTGAAACTATTATAAAAGTATATCTGGCAGACACTTTTCTATTAAAGGTTAAAACTTTTGTAGCTGGATTGATATTTACCTTCCTCCTTTGGTAGCTTGAGGAGTGCCTTCCAGTACCATCAGCACTAGTCATTTTGTGTGGTCTCTATTTAAGCACCAGCTTGATTTCTCTTGGTTCAATGGTTTATGTAGGCATTATTGTCACCAATAGGGAATTACCGTTGGTTTGTGGAAAACAAATAAACAGCATTTTCAATAGCCTGGATTCTTTGTTTGTGGGTTTGTGTATGTCCCTTTTGGCCAAAAACTCACTTATATGTAACCCATTATAACCACTGGGGTTTAATTTAGTACTGAGTGGTGTCCAGTTGGTTTATTTTACTCTTTATTTGGTGATTCCATTTACATTTCTTACATATGCATATATACTTTAAGAAGATTCATATGACCCAACAAATGGCCCTTAGTTATAACTCTCCCTCTCCATAGGCATTTATCTGCCCTTCCTCTTCCTTCTCCATCTCTATTTAGTCTTTACATCCATTAACTACATACACCCACCCACAAATTGTCCTTAGTTATAACTCTCCCTCGCCATAGGCACTCGACTGCACTTCCTGTTCCTTCCCTATCTTTATTTAGTCTTCATTTCCAATCCCCATATATCCCCACCCATAAGTCTATAATTCTATTTTTCCTCCTTTGAATATTCTTCCCTGTACTTTAGTTCCATACTCTTTACCTAATCTCTGTGGTTATATGGATTGTGACTTATCAAAGACTTAAATGCTAGCATCTAAATTTAAACAAATGCGTACCATACATGTCATTTTAGTGCTTGAATGGATATATATATATATATCATGTGGATATGGGAAAATACATATCATATATACAGTGGATAAATGTATCATAAATGGTATTCTGATATTTATGGAGAATGTAATTTTAACTTTCTTCTTTATGCTTGACTTATTTAGAACACTTATTTAGAACCTTCAGCACTTACCTCCGAAGATCTTCCCACAGGATTCTCCAGGATTTAGAGGACCATGGTCTACCTGCCTTAAAGGGAATTGCAAAGTTGTTTTCGCTAAAGGCTCAATTCCATCACATATCTATCCACTGGAAGGCCACGATGTGCATTATCCTTGTGATTTGCTACAACTATTTGCTACTATCTCATATTGTTCAAGCCATATTCGGGACCACATCATATACTTGTTCCTCTCAAGGGTTGGCTTCAGAAATCTCTACAAATAACAAAGTCCCCAGGTGCTCAAGTCCCCTCTATAATACCACAGTATTTGCCTGTAACCTGCACAATCCTCCCACATACTCTAAACTACCTCTTGGAGATTTATAATACATAATACAATGTACATTCTATATAAATGGTTGTATCATATTATTTAGGGAATGAAAGAAAAAAGTCAAGAAATGTTCAATATAGATGACTTATTTTCTTACAGATATTTCCTGTGTGTAATTGGTTAAATATGTGTGAAACTCACATACTGAGGGCCAGTGTGTCTCAAAAGCCATGTTTCCCAATGTATATAGCATTGAAATTGGGGTAAAATAGGAAAACCCATACCCATGAACCCTGATAGTGTAGCTGGAGGGAATGTGCCCAAGCTTGACATTGTTGGGGAGCAAACAAACAACTTCCTTGCAAGTGTTATTTGGAAAATATATATAAAGAACAAAAGATGTTAGACTCCAGAGAACCAAATAACCCTAGTTAAAATTAATGAACAAAGCTAAACAGATTTCTCAACTGAGGAAACATGAATGGCCAAGTAGCACCTAAAGAAACATCTGTAGTCATTAGAGAAATGCATATCAAAACAACCCTGAGACTCCACCTCATACCAGTGGGAATGGCTAAGATCAAAACTGTCATCCTGCCCCACTATCTTCTAACTGAATCTGCCAGAGGCTGCCAAGGGCCCTAGAGTAGTCTCCACGCCACAGGAACTCGGGATCACCTTGGGATCATGAGTGAGTAGAATGCAACATCAGGTCCAAAGAATCACAGAGGGTCTTGTGTCAGTAGGAATAGGGACAAAGAAACACCACCTGAATAGAGGCTGGGATCCATTCAGGTCAGGCCAGCCCTGCCATCTACCAACTGAACCTACCAGAGGGCACCAAGAGCCCCAGAGGACTCTCCATGCCACAGGACCCCTAGCACACCTGGGACCTCTGGATCACAGGTGAGTGGAACACAACATTAGGTCCAAAGAGTCGAGAAGGGTCTTTTGCCAGCAGGAACAGGGACAAAGGAAACCTGCCCAACAAGAGGCTGGGATTCTTTCCAGTGGGGGCCAGCCCCACCATCTTCTGCGTTAACACGGCCAAGGGTGTTGAGGGCCCCAGAGAACTCTCCACTCTGAAGGACCTCTAGCACACCCAAGACCTCTTGAGCACTGGAGGGCATGTGGGCAACAGAAGCAACAGAGCTTATTGGACAGGGTCCCTTCGGGCCTTCATCCTCAGCCAGGAGGCCGAGCTGAGACCCTGACACCTGGGCAACTTCCTTGTCAGAGGAGAGTCTGCTTACAGGGAGGGCTCTGACACCTGGATTCTGGAGGTGGATGAGAGCTCCAGACTTTCTGGACACCTGCCTGCAAGAGGAGAACTTGCCTGCAGAGAGTAATCTGAGACTGGGACTCAGATGAGAGTTGGATTCTCAGGAGTGCTGACAGAGGCTAACAGAATCACAGGAGGACCAAGCTCCAGCCAGAGACAGCTTGAACATTAACACCAGAGATTACCTAATGGCGAGAGGCAATGGTAAAAATCTTACTAACATAAACCAAGAACAATGGGCATCATCAGAATCCAGTAAGCCCACCACAGAAAGTCCTGGATACCCCAACACACCCGACAAGCAAGACTTGGATTTAAAATCATATCTCTTGATGGTGGTAGAAGATTTTAGGATGTACATTAATAACTTACTTAAAGAAATACAGGAGAACACGGCTAAACAGTTAGAAGCCCTTAAAGAGGAAGCACAGAAATCCCTCAAGGAATTACAGGAGAACACTGCTAAACCGGTACAAGCCCTTAAAGAGGAAGCACAGAAATCCCTCAAGGAATTACAGGAGAACACTGCTAAACAAGTACAAGTCTTTAAAGAACTACAGGTAAACACTGCTAAGCTGATAGAAGAAACACAAAAATCCCGTAAAGAATTACAGGAAAACACAACCAAACAGATGATGGAATTGAATAAAAAAAAATCCAAGATGTAAAAATAGAAGTAGAAACAATGAAGAAAACCTAAAGGGAAACAACTCTGGAGATAAAAATCCTAGGAAAGATATCAGGAAACATAGATGTGAGCATCATCAAGAGAATACAAGAGATAGAAGAGAGAATCTCAGATGCAGAAGATTCCATAGGTAACATGAACACAACAATCAAAGAAAATGGAAAATGCAAAAAGATCCCAACTCAAAACATTCAGGAAATCCAGGACACAATGAGAAGACCAAACCTATGGATAATAGTAGATGAGAATGAAGATTCTCAACTTAAAAGGCCAGCAAATATCTTCAACAAAGTTATAGAAGAAAACTTCCAATACCTAAAGAAAGAAATTCCCATGAACATATAAGAAGCCCAGAGAATTCCAAATAGGCTGGACCAGAAAAGAAATTTCTCCTGACATGTAATATTCAGAACAACAAATACACTAAATAAAGATAGAATATTAAAATCAGTAAGGGAAAACACTCAAGTAACATATAAAGTCAGACCTATTAGAATTACACCAGACTTATCTGCAGAGTCTATGAAAGCCAGAAGATCCTGGACGGATGTTATACAGTCCCTAAGAGAACACAAATGCCAGCCCAGGCTAATATACACCAGCAAAAATTTCAATTACAATAGATGGAGAAACCAAAGAATTCCATGATAAAAACAAATGCACACAATATCTTTCCATGAATCTAGCCCTTCAAAGGATAATAAAGGGAAAACACAAACACATAGATGGAAACTACACCTGAGAAAAAACAAGAAAGTAATCCTTCAACAAACCTAAAATAAGACAGCCACAAGAACAGAATCCCAACTTTAACAACAAAAATAACAGGAAGCAACAACTACTTTTCTTTAATTTCTCTTAACATCAATAGACTAAATTCCCCAATTAAAAAACATAGACTAATAGACTGACTACACAAACTGGACCCAGCATTTTGCTACTTGCAGATGACCCACTTCGAGAAGAAAGACAAATTCTACATCAGAGTAAAAGGCTGAAAAACAATTTTCTAAGCTGGACTAGCCATTCAAATATCGAATAAAATTGACGTCCAACCCAAAGATATCAAAAAAGACAAGGAGGGGTGCTTTATACTCATAAAGGTAAAATCCTCCAAAAGGAACTATCAGTTCTAAATATCTATGCTCCAAATGCAAGGGCAGCCACATTCATTAAAGAAACTTTAGTAAAGCTCAAAGCACACATTGTACCTCACACAAAAATAGTGGGAGACTTCAACACCTCACTCTCACCAATGGACAGATCCTAGAAACATAAACTAAACAGAGACTCATGGACACTAACAGAAGTTATGATACAAATGAATTTAACAGACATCTACACAACATTTTATCCTAAAACAAAAGGATATAACTTCTTGTCAGCACATCATGGTACCTCCTCCAAAATTGACCATATAATGGGTCACAAAACAGGCCTCAATAGATACAAAAGGTCACGATGGACTAAGGCTGAACTTCAATAACAACATAAATAAGAGAACACCAACATTCATGTGGAGACTGAACAACATTCTACTCAATGATATCTTGGTCAAGGAAGAAATAAAGAAAGAGATTAAAGACTTTTTAACATTTAATGAAAATGACACCAAAACATACCCACATTTATGGGACATAATGAAAGCAAACCTAAGAGGAAAACTCACAGCCCTGAGTGCCTCCAAAAAGAAACTAGAGGGAGCACACACTAGCAGCCTGACAACAGACCTAGAAGCTCTAGAACTAAAGGAAGCAAATTCTCCCAAGAGGAGTAGACAGTAGGAAATAATCAAACTTAGAGCAGAAATCAACCAAGTGGAAACAAAAAGATCTATTCAAGGATTCAACCAAACCAGGAGCTGGTTCTTTGAGAAAATCAACAAGTTAGATAAACCCTTAACCAGACTAAGGAGGGGGCACAGGGAAAGAATCCTAATTAACAAAATCAAAAATTAAAAGGGAGATATAACAACAGAACCTAAAGAAATCCAAAACATCATCAGATCCTACTACAAAAGGCTATATTCAACGCAACTGGAAAACCTGGATGAAATGGACAACTTCCCAGACAGATACCAGAGACATAACAACAAAACCTGAGGAAATCGAAAACATCATCAGATCCTACTACAAAAGTCTATATTCAACAAAACTAGAAAACTTGGATGAAATGGACAACATCTCAGACAGATACCAGGAGATAAAGTTAAATCAGGATCAGATTAAAGATCTGAACAGTCCCATTTTCCCTAAAGAATCAGAAGCAGTCATTAATAGTCTCCCCCCCCCCAAAAAAAATAAAGCCCAGGACCAGATGCGTTTAGGTTCTATCAGACCTTCAAAGAAGACCTAATTCCAACTCTCCTCATACTAGTCCACAAAATAGAAACAGAAGGTACTCTACCCAATTCATTATATGAAGCCACAAATACTCTAATACCTAAACCACACAAAGATCCATCTAAGAAAGAAAACTTCAGATCAATTTTCCTTATGGATATCGATGAAAATATTCTCAATAAAATCCTCGAAAACCAAATCCAAGAACACATCAAAATGATCATCCATCAAGACCAAGAAGGCTACATCCCAGGGATGCAGGGATGGTTTAATATACGGAAAGCTATCAATGTAATCTGAAAAATATTCTAACAATTGTTCTTCAATCCCTACTCCTCTAGCCTGAAGCAGCTCTTGAAGATTGCAGACAAATGCCTGTTTAGAATTTTCTAATCCCATTTTCCTCTGTCAACCCCTAGTGGAATCAACGCCAGGTCAACACTATCGCAATTTAGCCCATATCATATCACACCTACAGCAACAATTTAAAAAATAGTCCACTACATAAACAAACTCCAAAGCAAAAATCACATGATAATATCATTGGGTGCTGAGAAAGCATTTGACAAAATTCAACAACCCTTCATGATAAAAGACATAGAAAGATCAGGAATTGAAGGCCCATACCTAAACAAAATAAAAGCAATATACAGCAAACCAGTAGCTGATATCAAACCAAATGGAGTGAAACTGGAAGCAATCCCACTAAAGTCAGGGAATAGACAAGGCTGCTCACTTTCTCCCTACCTATTCAATATAGTACTTGAAGTCCTAGCCAGAGCAATGCTACAACAAAAGGAGATCACAGGGGTAAAAATTGGAAAGACGTCAAAATATCACTATTTGCAGATGATATGATTGTATATATAAGTGACCCTAAAAATTCCACCAGAGAATTCCCGAACCTGATAAATGGCTTCAGTACAGTAGCTGGATATAAAATTAACTCAAACAAATTAGTGGCCTTTCTCTACTCAAAGGCTAAACAGGCTGATAAAGAAATTAGTGAAACAACAGCCTTCACAATAGTTACAAAAATATACACTACATTGGTGTGATTCTAAGGAAGTGAAAGATCTGTATGACAAGAATTTCAAGTCTCTGACGAAAGAAATTGAAGATCTCAGAAGAAGAAAAGATATCCCATGCTCATGGATTGGCAGGATTAATATAGAAAAATGGCTATCCTGCCAACAGAAATCTAAAGATTCAATGCAATTCCCATCAAAAATCCAAATCAATTCTTCACTGAGTTAGAAAGGTCAATTTGCATATTCATCTGGATGACAAAAAAGCTAAGAGAGCAAAAACTATTCTCAAAAATAAAAGAAACTCTGGTGGAATTACCATGCCTGATCTCAAGCTGTACTACGGAGCAATTTTGATAAAAACTGCATGGTACTAGTACAGCGACAAACAGGGAGATCAATGGAATAGAATTGAAGACCCAGCAATGAACTCACACAGGTATGGTCACTTGACCATTGACAAGGGAGCTAAAACCATCCATTGGAAAAAAAGCATTTTCAACAAATGGTGCTGGCAAATGGGAGGTTATCATTTAGAAGAATGCAAATTGATCCATTCTTATCTTCTTGTACAAAGTTCAAGTCTAAGTACATCAAAGAACTTCACATAAAACCAGACTGAATTTTATATAGAAGACAAAGTGGGTAAAAGCCTTGAAGTTATAGGCAAAAGGGAACAATTCCTGAACAGAACAGCAATGGCTTGTGCAGTAAGATCAAGAATTGACAAATGGGACCTCATAAAATTGCAAAATTTCTGTAAGGCAAAAGACACTGTCAATAAGACAAAAAAGGCCACCAACAGATTGGGAAAGGATTTTTTTCTAATCCTAAATCTGATAGGAAACTAATATCCAATATATATATATATATATATATATATATATATATATATATATATATATATATATATATATATATGGAGCTCAAGAAGCTGGACCACAGAAATTCAAGTAACCCCATTAAAAATGTGGTACAGAGCTAAACAATGAATTCCCAAGTGAGGAATACTGAAGGGCTGACAAGCACCTGAAAAATGTTCAACATCCTTAATCATCAGGGAAATGCAAATCAAAACAACCCTGAGATTCCACCTCACACCAGTCAGAATGGCTAAGTTTGAAAATTCCGGTGACAGCAGATGCTGGCAAGGATGTGAAGAAAGAGGAACACTCCTCCATTGCTGGTGGAATTGCAAGCTTGTACAACCACTCTGGAAATCAGTCTGGAGGTTCCTGAGAACATTAGACATTGTATTACATGAAGATGCAGCAATACATCTCCTGGGCATATACCCAGAAGCTGTTCCAACTGGTAAAGAGGACACATGCTCCACTATGTTCATAGCAGTCTTATTTATAATAGCCAAAAGCTGGAAACAACCCAGATGTCCCTCAACAGAGGAATGGATACAGAAAATGTGGTACATTTACACAAGGGAATACTACTCAGCTCCTGCTCCTTCGCCTGCTTGCTACGTGAGACTGAGTAACTGCTAGATCCTTGGACTTCCATTCACAGCTGCGACTGAACCATTGTTGGGAATTGGGCTGCCGACTGTAAGTCATCAATAAATTCCTTTACTATCTAGAGACTGTCCATAAGTTCTGTGACTCTAGAGAACCCTGACTAATACAGAAGTGAAGATGTTGTGAAGGCTGTTGTTTCACTAATTTCTTTATCAGCCTGTTTAGCCTTTGAGTAGAGAAAGGCCACTAATTTGTTTGAGTTAATTTTATATCCAGCTACTGTACTGAAGCCATTTATCAGGTTCAGGAATTCTCTGGTGGAATTTTTAGGGTCACCTTTCCCTTCATCTCTTCTCCATTTTTGTACTTTTACACAGGAACAATTCTGGGTCAGAAATTTTAACTTTGTTTTGGTAACCGCATTCCACTATCTGAAGCCCTGTCTATCTACTGGAGGTGGATGCTATTTAAGTTCCCTTTCCCCACTGTTGAGCATATCAATAATTCCTGAGAGTCTTAACTCCAAGGTCCATGGTACTTTCTAGAGGTCCATGGTACCTCAACCCCACCCTGAAACCTGCATATTTCCACTCATTCTTCTACCACTCTGGGCTTCTTTCCTGTCCCAACTAACTGATCCTCTTCCCATTTCTGTTCCATCTCCCCACTCACACCCAGGTTCCTCCTTCCCCCTGACTCCTATGATTATTTTCTTCACCCTCAAATGTTACTGAAGTATCCTCACTTGTGCCTTTCTGTTGTTAAATTTCTTAAGTTCAGTAGGTTGTATCCTAGGTATTCTGTACTTTTTGGCTAATATCCACTTACTCGTGAGCACATACTATGAATGTCCTTTTGTGTCTGAGATACTTAACTCATGATGATAATTTCCAGTTCTAACCATTTGCCTGAAAAACTCATGATTTCCTCATTCTTAATAGCTGAATAATATTCCATTATGTAAAGAAACCACATTTTCTGTCTCTACTCTTCTATTGAGGGACATCTGGGTTGTTTCCAGCTATTACATGTAAGGCTACTATGAACATAGTGGAGCATATGGCCCTTTGGAATGGTGGGGCATATTTTGGATATATGCCCAAATTAGTCGAGCTTAATCTTCAGGTAGAACTATTTCCAATTTTCTGAAGAATAGCCAGATTGTTTCCCATAGTGGTTGTACCAAACTGCAATCCCACCAGCAATAAGGAAGTGTTCCTCGGGTTCTACATACTCACCAGCATGTGCTGTCACATGACCTCTTGTTCTTAGGCATTCTGTGTGGTTTAGGGTGGAATCTCAGGGTTGTTTTGATTTGCAGTCCCATATAACTAAGAACTTTGAACATTTCTTTAAGTGCGACCTTGACCCCATTCAGAAATACATCAAGACTATCATCCATGATGATCAAGTAGGCTTCATCCCAGGGATGTGGGGATGGCTCAATATCTGAAAACCAATCAACATAATCCACCATATCAACAAATTGAAAGAAAATATTCACATGATCATCTCATAATATGATGAAAAGGCCTTCAACAAAATTCACCACCCCTTCATGTCAAAAGTTTGAGATCAGGGATATAAGGCACATACATAAACATAATCAAAGCAGTATATGGAATGCCAATGGACAACAGAAAATTAAATGTAGAGAAACTTAAAACATTTCCACTGAATTGGAGACAAGTGAATGCACCCCACTCTCTCACTATTTATTTAATATAGTATTAAACGTTCAACCCAGAGCAATAAGTTAACTGATGGAGTTCACAGAGATACAAAGTAGAAAGGAAGAGGTCAATGTATCACTATTTGCAGATAATATTATAGTAAACATAAGCAAGCTGATAAACACCTCCAGCAAAACAGCTGAATATAAAGTTATTTCGAAAATAATACATAGCCTGCCCTCCTTTGATAAATGATAAATGGGACAACAAATAAATTAGGACAATACAACTCTTTACAATAGACACGAACAATATAAAATATCTTTGTGTAACTCTAATCAAGCATGTATAAGGACTTAAATGAGAAGAACTTAAATTCTCTGAAGAAAGAAACTAATGAACATATCAGAAATGGAAAGATCTTCAATGCTCATGGGGCAGTAGGACTAACATATTGAAAATGATCATCTGACCAAGAGCAATTTATAGATTTAATGCAATCCCTATCAAAATTCTAACACAATTCTTTCCAGACATTGAAAGAACAATTCTAAGATTCATACAGATAAAAAAAACCCAGGATAGCTAAAACAATCTTAACCAATAAAAGAACTTCTAGAGGTACCACCATACCGGTCCTTGATTTATAATACAGACAAATAATATTAAAAGCTCCATTCTATTATTATAGGAACAAACTGGTGGATCAATTAAATTGAATGGACGATCCTGACATGGCCCCACAAACCTATGGACATTTGATTTTTGACGAAGAAGATAAAACAATACATGGAAAAAGGAGGCATCTTCAACAAATATTGCTGGTCTAACTGGATGTTTGCATATAGAAGAATGCAAATAGATCCACATCTATCATGCACAAAACTGAAGTACAAATGGACCAAAGACCTCAACATTAATCAGATACACTAAATCTCATAGAAGAGATAGTAGGAAATAGGTTCAACACATTGGTACAGGAAACAAGTTCCTGAACAGAACACCAATACTTCAGGCTCTAAGATCAAGAACTGATAAATGGGACCTCATGAAACTGGAAAGCTTCTGTAAACCAAAGGACATAGCCCATAGTACAAATCAGCATCCTACACATTATGAAAATTTTTCACTTAACGGACATCCCATAGAGGACTAATGTCCAAAATTTACCAAAACCTCAAGAAGTTAACCTCCAAAAAACCAAATAACCTAGGTGAAAAATTAGGTACAGATAATTCTCAGCAGAAGAATCTTGAATGGCCAAGAAACACTTAAAGAAATGTTCAATGTGCTTTGTCATTAGGGAAATGCAAATCAAAACATCTCTGAGATTCTATCATACTATAGTCATATTGGCTAAAATCAAAAATTTAAGTGGTAATGCATGTTAGTTAGGATGTGGATCAAGGGGAACATACCTCAATTGCTGGTGGAACTGCAAACTTCTGCATCAACTTTGGAAATCTATTTGGTGTTTTTTAGAAAACTGTAAATATTCTATTTAAGTTCTATTCAAGAGCCAGCTATACCACTCCTTTGCATATACCCAAAAGATATCCCACTGTCCCGAAAAGGACACTTGCTCAACCATGTCCATAGCTTTATTCATAATAGCCAGAAACTGGAAACAGCCTAGATGTCCCTCAACTGAAAGATGGATAAAGAAAATGTGACACATCTACATAGTGGATTACTATAGAGCTATTAAAAACAAAGACATCATAGATTTTGTAGAAAAATAGATGGAATGGAGAATATCATCCTGAGCTAATTAACCCAGACCCCAAAGGACATGTATGGCATGTAGTCACTTATAAGTTGAAATTAGTCTTAAAATACAGGATAAAATTGCTGTACTCCACAGACTCAAGGAAGCTAAACTAGAAGAAAGGACAAAGTGAGGATGCTTGAATCTCACTTTAAAAAATCATGGGCAGCAGATGGGCAAAATTAAGTGAGTGAGAGAAAGAATGGGTAATGACATGGCAGTGTTCAGAATCCAGTGTGGGTAGGGGCAGGGTAGATGTCTAGAAGAGAATGAAGGGAAAACTGAAACTTGCAGGTGTATAGAGTGTAGGGGTGTGGCATGTTGAGGATGACCTGAGACCTGGGAAAGGGAAGGCACTCAAATATCAATGTGGATGATCTCAACTGCGACTTACAATATTGTGCTATGGAATCTGAATGGTCCACCTCTTGTGTCTATGTAGGAACTCCAGTGAAGCTATCGTCACACCAACACATCTTCAAACTTTGGACCTAAAATTTATTCTGTCTATGAGAAATACATTGACAAGGGATAGAAAAAACACTAATGCAATGGCAAAGCAATAACTGCCCAAACTAGTGACCTATCCCATGGGCAACAACCAATCACTGACAGCATTAATGATACAGTGATAGGACTGCAGACAGAAGCATGTTGACCTCTAGGAGGCTCTACTCAGCAGCTGACTCAGACAGACACAGACACCCACAGCCAAATATTGAATGGAGCTCGGGTCTCTTATGGTAGAGTTGGGCAGAAAATTGAGGGCCCCAAGGGGGATAAGAACTCCAAAGGAATACCAACCCAATCAAACAACTTGGATCACTGAAGCTCTCAGATACTGAACTAGCAACCAAGGAGCATACACAGGCTGAACCTGGGGCTCGCACACATTTGTTGCAGAGTGCAGGTCCAACATCAGTATAGATTCCATGGTGTTTATTGCAAGTTAAATCAGTGATATCATCATAGACTCAGAGGGAAGAAGAGATCATTCAAATAAATTTCTTCTCCAGTGGCAGGATGGATCATTGACATCAATAGCGAATCTGGTGTCAAAAAGGGTATTTAATTAATATGATCTGCATTGAGGGCTGCATACATGCATCAAGGAATTCACTATAGTTACTTGTGTCAGGTAGTATCTCAATAATACCTATGTACACCATCTTTTTTGCTGGTAAAAGCAAGTATTATTGATATTAGTATAGCTTCCAGTTGTAAGTAGGATCACACATATCTCTGAGGTGGAACTCAGAACACTCCACATGAAGTAGGTAGCAGTACTGTCCATGAAATTCAAGATAGATTCTTCTGGCAGTAGGGCTCACAGACATCACCAAGCTCTTGAGAGCAAAAACTGACTAGGGATATCAACATGGTTACCACAGGCAGCAGGATTAAGTGACATCAAGATATTTTCCTATGCAACTGAGATCAATGATATAATCAATAGGGTCTAAACTGACAGCAAGAATCCCTAATGTTCTGGTGGCTAATGGCAGCCATCATCTGAGATGAACCATGTTGTTTGTTGCCAGGAGGTATCATTTGCATGTACACAGTTTTTGAGGACATTTAAGACCATAGACAGTAATGTCCACTCTAGTGGCAGGATAGACTTTTGACATCAAATTGGTTAGAGCTGGCAGTACACATCATATACCTAACATGGTGTCAGATGGCAGAAGTGTAGATTGATGATATCAGTATATATTTTGGTGGCATTTGGAGTAGCTTGTATTAATGTTCCAAGTGGCAGCAGAGAACCTGGACATCCTGGATGATCCTGGATGATCCTGGTATCAAGGATTGTGGATATACAACAATGGTATCTTTTCCCACATTATATCAATGAAATCAATATAACATATCTTAGAACACTTCACAACATGACCTCAAGCAGCAGTATTGACCTTAAACTTCAGAATAGACACTGGTGGCCACAGGGCTCCTTGATATAAACAATTCCATCAGAAGCAACACAGACCATACATTTCAATATAGATGCTAGTTCCATCATTGGTTATGGATATCAAAATACTTTCTGACAGCACTTTGAATTATTGATTATAATATGGTACTCATTTGAAACAGGGGTCACTGAAATCAAGGTTGCCTGTGGTAGCATAGATCTTGGGGGAAATAAAAAATGGTTACTGTTTCCAGGTGTATCTTTGACATTAGCATAGATTCAGAACCTGGGAATAGTATTAACATAAGCATCTTCTCCATTGCCAAGATGGATCAATGATACTGTGATCAGTTCTTCTGGTTGCAGTAAAGTGCGTATAAATGATTAAAAAAAAAAACAGGAGGGGCTATATGCATAAATCATGGACATTTCATAGATTCCCGTACCCCATAATATCTTGAGAGGAACAATAATCACTGTCGTGATTACTGATGTCAGAAGGCAGTCAGGTAACAGGCATGAAAATCATAACTGATTGTAACACAGTACACTTAAGTAAACATGACTTAGGCAACAGTATTTACCAAGAATTTCAAGACCGAGTCTTCTAGCAGTAGGGATAATAGATTTTAGCAAGATCTTCAGAGGCAGCACTGTCTATAGATATGAACAGAGTTACATGCAGCAATATGGATGGCTATCATCATAATTTTACTATAGGTAGTTGGGAATCACTGATATCATCATGGTCCAAAGTGGCAGTACAAATCTCTAATATGATGTGAGCTATTGGGGGTAAGAATTGTAGATATAGTATGGTGTCTGCTGACAAGTGTATCACTGATATTGAAAAGATTCAATTATGGACATAAATCTTTTCTCTGG
Organism: Mus musculus; assembly: GCF_000001635.26. NCBI lineage: Eukaryota > Metazoa > Chordata > Mammalia > Rodentia > Muridae > Mus > Mus musculus. Next base: position 85,296 of record NW_012132912.1, read on the forward strand.
TGGCAGGAGGGATCAATTACATCAAATCTCTTCTTGCAGCAGCATGGATATTACCCACAACAAGGTCTACAAAAAGAAAATACATTCATGTATCAGATATATCAGCACAGTTTTCAGCAACAGGTAAGCTCTCAGACATCAAGCTTATCCCCAATGCCAGCTCAGAACATTCACCTCAACGTATAACTTTGTACATCAATATGAACCTTGGAATTCAGTCTGTTCTCATGCAGCAAAACAGATCATTGACATCAATAGGGTCTTCCAAGGCATAGAAACTATGGATACCATCATGTTTCCTGGGTTCAGCATATAGCAGTGACAGCAACATCAGTTCAGGTTGTAAGTCACATCAGAGGCTTGAAACAAGTTTCCAATAGGAAAACACACTACTAACCTCATTGGGATCTTAGGCAGAAGTTCTGACCATACATTTCATAATTGATGCTTTTGTCCACAGTGATCATAGACATTACCAAGATCTTCAGAGTCAGCACATGTGGATACAAATGGTACAATGGGAGAGTAAAATCAACATATTTATCTTAGCAAATAGGGCAATTGGTATCACAATCTGGTCCAAAGTGTCAGTAGGTATCATTAACATCCTGGTTGCCTCTGGCATCAAAGTTCTTGGATATACCATGGCGTCTATTGCCTGGAAAAATCAGAACATCTTGATTGTTTCAGAGAGCAGGGAGAACCATGAACAGAAATCACATCTATAGTGTCAGAATGGAGCATTGACTTCAAAATTATCACAGCTAAGAGTATATATATCTCATAAAGGACATTCCCACAAGTGAGAGAAGCATGTATCACTGACATCAGTATAGATTCCAATGACAGTTGGAATCACTCATATTAATGTGGCACTAAATGGGAGAAAGGATCAATGACAACATTGTTGCTTGTGGTATCAAAGAGTATAGACATAGAACAATTTGTCTTCCCATGATGTATATATTAGTGAACTCATGGTCCAGAGCAGGGGCTACATGCATACATCAGGGATATCAACAGAATTTCCTGTGGCCAATAGGATCTCAGATATCAATGTGATCTCCATTGCATCTCAGATCCTGTACCTCAATATGATATCCAGTGTCAGTATGGACCATAAAATATGGAATTACCTTAAACGGCAGCAGAGATCATCCTTATGATCAGGATCTCCATCACCTTCAGTAATAGAAACAATGGAATCCATCATGATTGCTGATCAAACCATTCATTACCCAAATCAACATAGTTTCAGGTTTCAAGTACCATCCCAGGTGTCAAAAGTATCTCCAGTAGCAGCACACAGCACTTACCTCATTATGACATTAGGCAGCAATATTGATCATGAACTTTACAATCGACTTTTTGACTAAAGGTTCATAGATAGGACAGAATTCAAAGTCAGACTCTTCAAAGTCAAGACTATCTATGAATCTCAACATGCTTACCAGATGCTTTATGGATAAGTAATGTCAATACTTTTAACTTGGCAATTGGGAAGTTGGGATCTCTGATGTCATTACCTGTTCCAAAGAGGCAGTAAGAATCCCTCAGGTCCTGGTTGCCAGTGGCAGCTTAGAACTGGTATATAGCACCTCGTTTGTTGTCAGGAAGTATCAAGGCCATCAAAATATTTAAGAGGGCATGAATAACTATGTACAGAATCTTCTTCTCTGATGGCAGGATGGATCTTTGACATAAAAATTGTTGCAGCTGAAAGCATACTTCTCATAAATAACAGCAGAAAAATTTGGATAGCTGATATCAGTAGAGATTTTCTAGTCAGTTTGAGACGCTCATATTTATGTTGCCCCATAAGTTAGCAGAGATTACTGTGATCACAGCTGCTTGAGGCCTGAAATGTCATGAATATAAAAATGGTATCTTTTGTCACTATGTGTCCCCAGTGTAACAGAATATGAAACTGAACATGACATGGAGGAACAGTATGACCTAAATTTTCACCTTATGTTCAGATGTTCTCATAGATCCTGGACATTAACAATCTCATCTGAAGCATCATGGACTGTGGGTTTAAACAAGGCCACTGAAGGCAGCATAATGGATATCATCATATTTTCTGTAGGCCCTTTGAGTGAGTGACATTAATATAATTCTTAGTGGTAGCAGAGATCACTAATGACAAGGTGGCCAATGACAGCAAGTAACAAAGGCCATACCATGGAATCTATTGCCATTTATATGTCAATGGCATTAGCATAGATTAAAAGGGAAGAAAAATTATGATCATAAACCTCTTATCAGGTGGCACTATTTATCTTGACAATGCAATTCCAGGGGCAGTAACAACCATGTACATTACATGGTTGATAGCAGGCAGGAACATCAACAGAATTTCTTATGGAAGATGGAATCTCAGACATCAATCTGATCTACTGTGTCACGTCAGAACACTTACCTCCATATGACCTGTACCATCAACATGAACCGTGTAAGTCAGCAGGTTCTCAAACAACCAGAGAGATCATGGCCATCACCAGGTTTTTCATCAGCAATAGAAAAATAAATGGACTCCATCATTATTGCTGGTCACAGCATGCAACACTCACATCAAGGTATTTTCAGGTTCCAGTTAGGATTACAGGCATCAAACTAGTCTCCAGTAACAGCAAACAGCACTTAACTCATTATGAACTTAGGCAGCAATACTTACCATGGACTTTACAACAGATTCTTATGGTTGATTTATCATAGACATCATGTAGCTTTTCAATGACCACACAGATTATGGGTGTCAAAATAGTTACCAGTGACATCATGAATCAGTAATGTCAATATAATTTCCTTGGTAGTCAGGATCACAGATGTCATCAATACTGTCCAAATTGGAAGTAGAAAACACGCCTAATCTGTTTATCTATGTCAGCAGGGATCTCTGATATAACATAGTGTCCATTGCCAGTAAGTACAAGGGACATAAAAATACTTTCAGAGGGTTTCATGTAAACAAATCTCTTTTCTGCTTGCCAGGTGCATTGTTACATCAAATTGCTTATGAATGGCAAGACACTTCTGAGATTTTATACAGAAGAATAGATAACAGTCATCAGTAGTAATTCCATTTTCAGTTAATGAAAGTCATAATTTGGGCAGAAGAGTCATCAGGGATCACTGACATATTTTCTGCTAGAGGCCTGAAGTATCATGGACATACAGTGGTATCTGATGCCACTACACACACACACACACACACACACACACACACACACACACACATATATCTCATCATAACTTACCTCAGAACATGTAACTCCACATGACCTAAGATAGCATTATTGACTGAACTTCATTGAAGATTCTTACGGTCTCAGGGATTTTTCACATTTGCAATCCCTTCAGGAGCAACACAGACAATGGATTTCAACATGGCTACTAGAGGCAGGATGCATGATTCACATCATCCACATTTCTTTGGCACCTGTGCATTATTGAAGTCAACATGGTTCCAGTGTCAGCTAGGATCACTGACAATAATTTTGCCATTGCCAACAATATTCTCAGACAATACCATGGGGTCTGTTGCCAGGTATATATTAGTGACATCAGCATTGATTCAGAGGGCATAAAAAAATTAGGGTCATAAAACGCTTTTCCAGGAACAAGATAGATCACTGACATCACTACCTCTTTTGGTGGTAGTAAGAATATTGTACATTTCATGGATGATAGCAGGTGCTACATGAAAGTATCAGGGACATCAACAAAATTACCTGTGGCAGGTTGGATCTCAGGCGTCAATCTGATCTCCAGTGCTACATAAGAACACTTACCTCAACATGACATCAAGTGTCAGTATGAATTTTGGAATTCAGTGTGTTCTCTAGAAAAAGCACAGATCGTAGATATCACCAAGGTTTCCATAAACAATAAGAATTGTGTTCATCATGATTTCTGGTTGCAGAATACAACACTGAACTCAACATAGCTTCAGGTTGCAAATATGTTCAGTGGCATCAAAGATGTGTCCAGTAGCAGCACACAGCACTTATACCATTATGACCTTAGGCACCAGTACTGACAGTGAACTTCACAACACATTATTCTTGTTGAGTTATCACAGACATCAAATCATCTTCAAAGACACTGACTGAGGATCTCAACATGGTTACCAGTGGCAGCATGGATGAATGACATCAATTTCCCAATTCCCTTGGCCAGTTTCCCTAGCATTTGGGAGCACTGATATCAATTTGTTCCAAAGTGTTAGTAGTGATCACTCACTGCCTGGTTGCCTGTGTGAGTAGGAATCTGAAATATACCATGGTATCAGTTTCCAGGGATATCAAGAGAGTTTCAAATGTAGATATGAACATGTAAAGAAACTCCCCTAGTGGCACTTTGAATCATGATATCAAAATGTTTACAGGTAGCAGTATACTTGACATAAATTTGACTGAAGCATTGATAACAGACATCAACAATGATTCCATTGGCAGTAGGAGACAGTGATATTAATGTGGGCCCATAAGGCAGAAGGTATCACTGCCATGGTGCTGGATGCCTGAAGTATATGTAACAAGCAACAGTGTCCATTGCCACACTATATGTGACCGCCACATAATATATCTCAGAACACATAATTCAACATGATGTGACACAGCAGAATTTATCTAAAATTTCACATAAGTCTGTGCTAGCCTCAGGGATCCTTGACATTAACAATAATCCAAGAAGCATCATGGACTTTGGGTTTAAACATGGCTACTTGAGGCAGAATGGATGATTGATATCACCATAGTTTCTACAGGAACTATGTAATAGTGATATTAACATGGTAACCAGGGACAGCAGGGATCACAGGCAACCAGGTTGTGAATGGTAGCATGGACCTAGGGCAATCCCATGGGGTGTGTAGACAGTTATATATCAATGACATCAACCTCAATTCACAGGGCAGAATAAATCATTGTCATAATTGCCTCATTTAGTTGCAGGATAAATCACTGATATCCACATTATTTCAGGTGGCAGTAAAGATCTTGCACATTACATAGTCAACATCATGCAATGTATTCATGTATCAGTGAAATCAACAGAATTTGTTGTTGCTGTTAGGATCTTAGATATCAATCTGATCTCCATTATTGAGAACACTTACCTCAATATAACCTATCATTTCACTATGGGCCTTTGAATTCATCAGGTTCTCAAGAAACAACACAGATCTTAGCCATCACCTGGGTCTCAATTAGCAACAGGAATAAAAGACCCCATCATGATTGCTGGTCATAGCTGCATCACTGACTTCAAAGTAGCTTCAGGTATCCAGCAGGATCACAAGTATCAATATTTATCACATGTTAGATGTTGTGAGCTACACACATTCATTAGAAATACCAACTGATGATCCTGTTGCAGGTAGGTTTCCACATTTTAATCTGATCTCCAGAACCAGATAAGAATACTTCCCTCAAAATAAACTTGGGCATTATTGTGGACCTTGAGGTTCATTATACTTTCAAGCAGTAGCACAGATCATAGCCACCAGTAGGGTTTCCATTAGCAATAGGAATAAAATCAAACTTGGACTCCATCAAAATTGCTGATCACAGCACACATCACTGGCATCAACATAGTTTTCTTTTTTTTTTTTTTTACACGTAGAATCATAATAATGAAAATACCATACATGTTTCACATCAGGAGCTACATGAATGCATCAGGGACATCAACAGAACTTCCTGTGGTGGGTAGGATCTCAGACATCAATTTTCTATCCAGTGTCAGATAACAACACTTACCTCAATATGGCATTGTGTATCAGCATTTACCTTGGAATTCAGCAGTTTCTCCAGAAGCAACACTGCTCATAACGATTACCAGGGTCTCCATTAGTAATAGGTACTTCATGTAATAGATTCCATTATGCTTGCTTATCACAGCAAACAGCAATGATATCAGCATAGCTTCAGCATTCAGATGTGATCACTGACATCAAAGGGAACTTCAATAACAGTACACAGATCTTTTGTCATTATAAACTTAGGCAGCAGTACTGACAATGATTTTCACAATAGACATTTATGATTGGGGCATCTCAGATGTCATGGACCTCTTCAAAGTTAACACTTGTTGCTACACCATTCCTGCTACAAACTCTGACGACAAATCTCAACATGGTTACCAGTGACATCATGGATGAATGACTATATGTCCTTTGGGATCTCTGATGTCATTAATTAGTCCAAAGTAAAAGCAAGCTTCACTTTGCTTTGAGGTCTCTGGTGTCATTAATTAATCTAAATTGGGAGCCAGATTCACTTTGCTTTGAGGTCTCTGGTGTCATTAATTAGTCTAAAGTGGGAGTAAGATTCACCCCTGACCTGGATGCCTATGACAACAGGCATCTGGCATACAAAGTGAAGTCTGTTGCCAAGAAGAATCAGAGACATCAAGGTAATTCAAGAGGCAGGATACATAGTGACATCAAAATTATTATAGATGGTAAGAATCTTCGCACAAATTGAGCAGAAAAATGGATAACATACATCTGTAATAATTCCGTTGACTGTTGGACACCCTCATATCAATATTGTCCCAAATGGCATCAGGTATTACTGGCATGAATGCTGGAGGCCTGAAGTAACATGAACATATACCGGTGTCTGGTACCACAATAGATATGTTTTCAAAATAACATATACCAGAATATTTAATTCAACATGAAAATAGGCAACACTATTGAACTTGAACTTCACATTATTCTGATGGTATCAGGGACCCTTAGCATTAACAATACCTCCAGAAGCAACGTAGGTTATATGTTTCAAGAAAGCTACTGGTGGCCTTGCTGGTCCACTCCAGCACCGGGGTTCCTTGCCCACAGAGTCTCCGAACACCTGCAAGGACCCCCACAGGATCCCCCACGGGATCTTAAGACCTGTGATGAGTGGAACAAACCATCTACTCCAATCCAATCACGAGGGACCTGAGACTGCCTTAATTAGGGAAGCAGAAAAAACAGCCTGATCAGGGTCACAATTCCCTTCCTGTCCATACCAGCACCGGGGTACCTTGCTCACAGTGTCTCCGGACACCCGCAAGGACCCCCACATTGCCCCCCATGGTATCTAAAGACCTCTGGTGAGTGGAACACAGCGTCTGCTCCAATCCTATCTTGCGGGATCTGATACTGCCGTAATTAGAGAAGCAGAAAAGCCGGCAAATCAGGGTCACAAGTCCCTTCTGGTGCACACCAGCACCGGGGTTCCTTTTGCGCAGAGTATCTGGAGACCCCCAAGGTCTGCACAGGACCCTCCAAGGGATCTTAAGACCTCTGGTGAGTAGATAACAACTTCTGTCAGGAGGCAGGTTTGAACACCAGATATCTGGGCACCTTCCCTGCAAGAAGAGAGCTTGCCTGCAGAGAATACTCTAACCACTGAAACTAAGGAGAGAGCTAGCCTTCCAGGTCTGCTGATAGAGGCTAACAGAGTCACCTGAGGAACAAGCTCTAACCAGAGACAACTATAACAGCTAGCCTCAGAGGTTACCAGATGGTGAAAGGCAAACGTAAGAATCCTACTAACAGAAATCAAGACCACTCACCATCATCAGAACGTAGCACTCCCACACAACCTAGTCCTGGGCACCCCAACACAACCGAAAATCTAGACCCAGATTTAAAAGCATATGTCATGATGATGGTAGAGGACATCAAGAAGGACTTTAACAACTCACTTAAAGAAATACTGGAGAGCACTGCTAAAGAGTTACAAGTCCTTAAAGAAAAACAGGAAAACACAAACAAACAGGTACAAGTCCTTATAGAAAAACAGGAAAACACATCCAAAAAGGTGATAGAAATGAACAAAACCATACTAGACCTAAAAAGGGAAGTAGACACAATAAAGAAAACCCAAAGTGACTCAACGCTGGAGATAGAAACCCTAGGAAAGAAATCTGGAACCAAAGATGTGAGCATAAGCAAAAAATACAAGAGATGGAAGAGAGAATCTCAGGTGCAGAAGATTCCATAGAGAACATCGGCACAACAATCAAAGAAAATACAAAAATGAAAGGAATCCTGACTCAAAACATCCAAGAAATCCAGGACACAATGAGAAGACTAAACCTATGGATAATAGGAGTTGATGAGAACAAAGATTTTCAACTTAAAGGGCCAGCAAATATCTTCAACAAAATAATAGAAGAAAACTTCCCAAACCTAAGGAAAGAGATGCCCATGATCATACAAGAAGCCTACAGAACACCAAATAGACTGGACCAGAAAAGAAATTCCTCCTGACACATAATAATCAGAACAACAAATGCACTAAATAAAGATAGAATATTAAAAGCAGTAAGCGAGAAAGGTCAAATAACATATAAAGGCAGGCCTATCAGAATTACACCAGACTTTTCACCAGAGTCTATGAAAGCCAGAAGAGCCTGGACAGATGTTATACAGACACTAAGAGAACACAAATGCCAGCCCAGGCTACTATACATAGCCAAACTCTCAATTACCATAGATGGAGAAACCAAACTATTCCACAACAAAACCAAATTCACATGTTATCTTTCCACGAATCCAGCCCTTCAAAGAATAATAACAGAAAAAAAAAAAAAAAACAACAACAACAACAAAAAAAATACAAGGACGGAAATCACACCCTAGAAAAAGCAGGAAATTAATCCCTCAACAAACCAAAAATAAGACTGCCACAGGAACAGAAGGTCAACTCTAACAACAAAAATAAAAGGAAGCAACAATTACTTTTCCTTAATATCTCTTAATATCAATGGACTCAAGCCCCAATAAAAAGACATAGACTAACAGACTGGCTACACAAACAGGACCCAACATTCTTCTGCTTACAGGAAACCCATCTCAGGGAAAAAGACAGATACTACGTCAGAGTGAAAGCCTGGAAAACAATTTTGCAAGCAAATGGCCTCAAGAAACAAGCTGGAGTAGCCATTCTGGTATCGAATAAAATCTACTTCCAACCAAAAGTTATCAAAAAAGACAAGGAGGGACACATCATATTCATCAAAGGTAAAATCCTCCAAGAAGAACTATCAATTCTGAATATCTATGCTCCAAATGCAAGGGCAGCCACATTCATTAAAGACACTTTAGTAAAGCTCAAAGCACACATTGCACCTCACACAGTAATAGTGGGAGACTTCAACACACCACTTTCATCAATGGACAGATCGTGGAAGCAGAAACTAAACAGGGACACAGTGAAACTAATAGAAGTTATGAAACAAATGGACTTAACAGATATCTACACAACATTTTATTCTAAAACAAAAGGATATATCCTCTTCTCAGCACCTCACGGGACCTTCTCCAAAGTTAACCAAATAATTGGTCACAAAACAGGCCTCAACAGATACAAACATATTGAAAATATGCCATGCATCCTATCAGAACACCATGGACTAAGGCTGATCTTCAATAACAACATAAATAATGGAAAGCCAACATTCACGTGGAAACTGAATAACACTCTTCTCAATGATACCTAGGACAAGGGAGGAATAAAGAAAGAAATTAAAGACGTTTTAGAGTTTAATGAAAATGAATCCACAACATACCCAAAACTATGAGACACAATGAACGCATTTCTAAGAGGGAAACTCATAGCTCTGAGTGCCTCCAAAAATAAATTGGAGAGAGCACACACTAGCAGCTTGACAACACATCTAAAAGCTCTAGAAAAAAAGGAAGAAAATTCACCCAAGAGGAGTAGACATCAGAAAATATCAAACTCAGGGGCTAAATCAACCAAGTGGAAACAAGAAGAACTATTAAAAGAATTAAACAAATGAGGAGTTGGCTCTTTGAGAAAATCAACAAGATAGATAAACCCTTAGCTAGTCTCACTAGAGGGCACAGGGACATCATCCTAATTAAAAAATCAGAAATGAAAAGAAACACATAACTACAGATCCTGAAGAAATCCAAAACACCATCAGATCCTTCTACAAAAGGCTATACTCAACAAAACTGGAAAACCTGGACGAAATGGACAAATTTCTAGACAGATACCAGGTACCAAAGTTATATCAGGATCAAGTTTACGATCTAAACAGTCCCATATCCCCTAAAGAAATCGAAGCAGTCATTAATAGTCTCCCAACCAAAAAAAAAAAAAAAAAAAAAAAAAAAAAAAGCCCAAGACCAGATGGGTTTAGTGGAGAGTTCTACCAGACCTTCAAAGAAGATCTAATTCCAGTTCTGCACAAACTATTCCACAAAATAGAAGTAGAAGGAACTTTACCCAACTCATTCTATGAAGCCACGTTTATTCTGATACCTAAACCACAGAAAGATCCAACAAAGATAGAGAACTTCAGACCAATTTGCTTTATGAATATCAATGCAACAATACTCAATAAAATTCTTGCTAACCGAATCCAAGAACATATTAAAGCAATCATCCATCCTGACCAAGTAGGTTTTATTCCAGGGTTGCAGGGATGGTTTAATTTACAGAAACCCATCAATGTAATCCATTATATAAACAAACTCAAAGACAAAAAAGACATGATCATCTCCTTAGATTTGGAAAAACATTCGACAAGATTCAACACCCATTCATGGTAAAAGCCTTGGAAAGGTCAGGAATTCAAGGCCCACACCTAAACATGATAAAAGGAATCTAGCAAACCAGTAGCCAACATCAAAGTAAATGGTGAGAAGCTTGAAGCAATCCCACTAAAATCAGGAACTAGACAAGGCTGTCCACTCTCCCCATACCTATTCAACATTGTACTTTTAGTCCTAGCCAGAGCAATTCGACAGCAAAAGGAGATCAAGGGGATACAAATTGGAAAAGATGAAGTCAAAATATCACTTTTTGCAGATGAAAGGATAATATATATAAGTGACCCTAAAAATTCCACCAGAGAACTCCTAAACCTGAAAAACGGCTTTGGTGAAGTAGCTGGATATAAAATTAGCACAAACAAGTCAATGGCCTTTCTCTACACAAAGAATAAACAGGCTGAGGAAGAAATTAGGGAAACAACACACTTCTGAATAGTGACAAATAATATAAAATATCTCGGCGTGACTCTAACTAAGGAAGTGAAAGATCTGTATGATAAGAACTTCAAGTCTCTGAAGAAAGAAATTAAAGAAGATCTCAGAAGATGGAAAGATCTCCCATGCTCTTGGACTGGCAGGATCAACATTGTAAAAGTGGCTATCTTGCCAAAAGCAATCTACAGATTCAATGCAACCCCCATCAAAATTCCAACTCAATTCTTCTACGAATTAGAAAGAGCAATCTGCAAATTCATCTGGAATAACAAAAAACCTAGGATAGCAAAAACTCTTCTCAAGGATAAAAGAACCTCTGGTAGAATCACCATGCCTGACTTAAAGCTGTACTACAGAGCAATTGTGATAAAAACTGCATGGTACTGGTATAGTGACAGTCAAGTAGACCAATGGAATAGAATTGAAGACCCAGAAATGAACCCACAAACCTATTGTCACTTGATCTTCGACAAGGGAGCTAAAACCATCCATTGTATAAAAGACAGCATTTTCAACAAATGGTGCTGGCACAACTGGTGGTTATCATGTAGAAGAATGTGAATCGATCCATTCCTATCTCCTTGTACTAAGGTCAAATCTAAGTGGATCAAGGAACTCCACATAAAACCAGAGACACTGAAACTTATAGAGGAGAAAGTGTTGAAAAGCCTCGAAGATATGGGCACCGGGGAAAAATTCCTGAGAAGAACAGCAATGGATCGTGCTGTAAGATCGAGAATTGACAAATGGGACCTCATGAAACTGCAAAGGTTCTGCAAGGAAAAAGACACCTTCAATAAGACAAAAAGGCCACCAACAGATTAGGAAAGGATCTTTATCTATCCTAAATCAGATATGGGACTAATATCCAATATATATAAAGAACTCAAGAAGGTGGACTCTAGAAAATCAAATAACCCCATTAAAAAATGGGGCTCAGAGCTAAAAAAAGAATTCTCACCTGAGGAATACCGAATGGCCGAGAAGCACCTGAAAAAGTGTTCAGCATCCTTAATCATCAGAGAAATGCAAATCAAAATAACCCTGAGATTCCACTTCACACCAGTCAGAATGGCTAAGATCATAAATTCAGGTGACAGCAGATGCTGGCAAGGATGTGGAGAAAGAGGAACACTCATCCATTGTTGGTGGGATTGCAAGCTTTTACAACCACTCTGGAAATCAGTCTGGTGGTTCCTCATAAAATTGCACATAATACTACCGGAGAATCCTGCAATACCTCTTCTGGGCATATATCCAGAAAATGTTCCAACTGGTGAGAAGGACACATGCTCCCCTATGTTCATAGCAGGATTATTTATAATAGCCAGAAGCTGGAAAGAACCCAGATGTCCCTCAACAGAGGAATGGATACAAAAAATTTGGTACATTTACTTAATGGTGTACTACTAAGCTATTAAAAGGAATGAATTTATGAAATTGCTAGGCAAATGTTTGGACCTGGAGGGCATTATCCTGAGTGAGGTAACACAATCACAAAAGAACTCACATGATATGTACTCACTGATAAGTGGATATTAGCCCAGAAACTTAGTATACCCGAGATGTGAGATACAATTTGCAAAACACATGAAACTGTAGAAGAATGAAGACCAAAGTGTGGACACTTTGCCCCTTCTTAGCATTGAGAATAAACGCCCATGAAAGGAGTTACAGAGACAAAGTTTGGAGCAGAGACGAAAGGATGGACCATCTAGAGACTGCCATATCCAGGGATTCACCCCATAATCAGCCTCCAAACGATGACACCAATGCATACACTAGCAAGCGTTTGCTGAAAGGAACTTGATATAGCTGTCTCTTGTGAGACTAGGCTGCGGCCTAGAAAACACAGAAGTGGATGCTGACAGTCAGCTATTGGATGGATCACAGGGCCCCCAATGGAGGAGCTAGAGAAAGTATTCAAGGTGCTATAGAGATCTGCAACTCTGTAGATGCAACAACATTATGAACTAAGTAGTTCCCTGTAGCTCTTGACTCTAGCTGCATATGTATCAAAAGATGGCCTAGTCGGCCATCACTGGAAAGAAAGTCCCATTGGATATGCAAACTTTATATTCCCTAGTACAGGGGAACGCCAGGGCCAAAAACTGGGAATGGGTGAGTAGGGGAGTGGGGGGAGGGTATGGAGAACTTTTGGGATAGCATTGGAAATGTAATTGAGGAAAATACTTAATAAAAAAATGAAAAAAAAAAGAAAGATACTGGTGAAAAAGGATGATAAACCTTATCCACGTTTCTTCAGACACTTTGCTTTACTGATCTTAACATGGGTCCCAGTGGCAGCAGGGATCACTGACAACAATGTTGCCAAAAGAAGTATGGACTATGGGCAATATATACCATGGTGTCTATTGACAGGTATATACATGTGACATCAGCATAAATTTGGTGAAAACAAATTTATGGGCATAAACTTCTTCTCCAGTGGCAGGATTGGTAGTAGACATCACTACTAATTCTAGGGGCAGTGGCGATTTTATATACTACATGATCAACAGGAGGAAGTACATGCATGCATCAGGAACATCAATTGAATTTCCTGTTAAAGATAGGATGTGACATCAATCTGATCTCCATTGCCAGCTAAGAACACTTACCTCAGTATGCCTTCAGCATTAATTAGTAGGGACCTTGGAATTTTTCAGATTCTCAAGTAGCAACACAGATCATAGTCATCACCAGGATCTCCCTCACCAATAGGAATAATGGACTTCTGCACAGTTGTTGTCCAGAGAATGCACCACTGACATCAGCAAGGCTTCTTGTTACACGTATAATCATAGGCATCAAAATAAATTATATGTTTGACTTTGGTGACTATATGCATGGATAAGGAACATCAACAGAATTCCCTTTGACACTTTGGATCTCCAGTGCCAATTCTTAATACTTACCTCAATATGACCTCTTGTGTCAGTACAGACCTTGGAATTCAGCATGTTATCCAAAATCAAGATAAATCATAGCCTTTACCAGGGTCTCCATCACTAATAAGAACAGTGACTCCATCATGATTGCTGATCACAGCTCCAGCACTTACATAAGAATAGCTTCATGTTTTAGGTAGGGTCACAGGCATCAAATTCCTCTCCAGTAGCAGCACATAGCACTTACATCATTGTGATTTAGGCAGCACTACTGATCATGAATTACAGAAAAGACTCCTCTGGTTCAAAGATCTCACATATCAAGGAGCTCTTCCAGGACAACACTGACTTTGGTTCTTTACATGGGGACCAGTGGCCTCACTGATGAGTGACACCAATATATTTCCCTTAGCAGTTGGGATGTGGTCCAAAGTGGCAGTAAGGTCCAAAGTGGCAGTAAGGGTAACTCATGACCTTGGTGCCTATGGCAGCATTTATCTGGGTATACCATCTTATCTTTGCCAGGAAATATCATGCACATTCAGACATTTTCAGATACCTAGTAGGACCTTGTAGAGAAACCTCTTCTCTAGTGGTAGGATGCATCATGACATCAAAATGGTTAGGCTGGGTGTACTCTTCATCTAAAATTGACAGGAACATGGATAACTGATGTAAGTAAATTTCCATTGATATTCAGAGACACTCATATTTTTATGGTTCCACATGGGAGCAGGGATAACTGACATCATACCTGCTGAAAACCCTAAGTCTAATGGATATACAATGGTGATAGTTGCCACTATATATGTTACTCAAAATAACATCTCAGACCCCAAAAATAAAAATATTCTGAGAAAACTGTATTGTTAAATTCTCTGTGGACGTTGCTGGCCTCAGGGATCCTTGACATTAACAATCTCCCCAGAATCATCATGTACTATGGGTTTAAACGGGGTTTCTGGATGATGATTGACATCAACATAGTTTCTGTAGGCACTTTGGATTACTGTTATTAAAATGGCTCTCAGTAGCACAGTGATCACTGACAAAGTGGTTGCCAATGACATCGTGTCATGGTATCTGTTGCCAGGTATACAACACTATGTTTAATATCGATTAAGAGTGCAGAAGATATTATGGCCATGCACATCCAGTGGCAGGATAGTTTTTTTTTTGTTTGTTTTTTGTTTTTTGTTTTTTGTTTTGTTTTGTTTTGTTTTGTTTTGTTTTGTTTTTGTTTTTATTTTGTTTTGTTTTATTTCTTTTTTGACATCTCTGTCTCTTTTGGTAGTAGTATAGATCTTATAAATTACATGGTTAACTATGGGCCAACATGAATGTAGTAGAGTCTTCAACAGAATTTCCTGTGGAATGCTTGATCTCAAACATCAATTGGATTGCAAGTGCTAGCTCAGAGTTACTTACCTCAATATCAACTTGAGAATCAGGATGGACTGTCAAATTCACCAGATCGCACCAACACAGATCACCACCATAAATTAGGTCTCCATCATCAATAGGAATAGATTCCATCATTATTGCCATTCCTATCATGCCACTCTGACATTAATATAGCTTCATGTTTCAGGTAGTAACATAGACATCACAGTACATTTCATTTTTAACATCTGGGGCTATATCCATTCATCAGTAAACATAAAGAGAATTTCCTGTATCAGGTATTATCTCAGACATCAGTCTGATCTTCAGTGCCATCTAGGAAAATTTACCTCAATATGAATTCAAGCATCAGTAAGGACTTTGGAATTTATCAGATTCTCAAGCAGCAACACAGATCATAGCCATCATCAGCATCTCCATCAGCAATAGATATAATGGACTCCTGCCCAATTTCTGTTCACAAAATGCATCACTGACATCAGTATAGCTGCTTCTCACAGGTAGGACCACAACATCAAAATACATTGTTTGCTTGAAATTTAGGGTGAAATTGATAAATCAAGAACATCAACAGGATTCCTTATGATATGTAGAATCTCAGCCACTGATCTGTTATCCAGTGCCAGCTCAGAATACTTACCTCATAATGATCTTGTGTATCAGTATGGACCATGGAATTCAGCAGTTTCTCCAGAAGCAGTACAGATCATAGTCATCACCATGATCTCCATCAGAAATATTAAAAAATAGACTCTATCTTGTTACTGGTGACAGCATCCAGCTGGTATGACCATGACTGAAACCTCTTATCTAGTGACAGAATGAAAATGGACATAAAAATGTTTATAAATGGCAGAACACTTATCATGAATGTGGCAGAATTATACATAATTGACATCAGTAATTATTCTAATTCAGTACAAGACTGTCATATTAATTTGGTCCAATAATGCTGCAGGGATCACTGACATGATTGCTGCTAAAGGCCTAAAGTATCATGGCCATACATTGTCTCTTGCCAGTATATATGTGACCTCAACAAAACATATCTCAGAACATTTAACTCAACATGACCTGAGGGAACAGTACTGACTGTGAAGTTCACTGTAAATTCTGATGGTTTCTGGGATCCTTGACATTAACAATATCTTCAGAAGCAACATGAAATGTGGGTTTCAATATGGCTACTGATGGCAGCATGGATAATTGTGATTGTCATAATTTCTGGAGACACTTTGGAGAGTCAGGTTCTAATGAGAAAGATTAATGTAGAAGGAATAGGGAAGAAGGTAAGATAAACTAAGGATATCTGCAAAAGTCATAATAAATCTCACTACTAACTTCATAAAAACCTATACCTCACATAAGCTATAAGTGAATGAGCATGTACAGTTTAATTAGAACTTTACAGTTTCAATTTACTTATTAAACCAATGTATGCAATTGTTTATGTATCTTTTATTTCAAATTATATAACATTTTCTATTTATATATATTTTGCTCAAATAATAAAATTAGGTTCATATTACTGCTAAATATTACCCAAATATGCATGATGGTTTTTATGTGGGGATTTATTGATACTGTATACATATAGCTAAAAATAATAACAATAGGTTCTCCCCTATGTCCTATCACACCCTGAGCTATTGCTTTTTGGTCAATTTTGCATTAATGAGCACGGTTCCTCTCCTGTGTAGTGAGCCTTGAATCTAATAAGAAGCCCAATATCTATTGACTAAAGTCACTTAATTTTCTTATTCTAAGGTCAAGGGTGTTTAGGATCCACTCCCTGTTTTATCCATTCTATTCCTTCCATATCCCTGTAGGAGTAAATGTCTCCTTCATATTTTATCTGTTCTTTCTGTTAAACCCAAGTATTAGCTCCTTTCCAGCTGCTATGATAAAATAACATGACCAAGGCACCTTACAGAAGGAATAGATTTTGACCATAAACTTTCAGATAGAAAAGACTTGATGATGGTAGGATTGTATGTCAGCAAGTGTCAGGAATAGAATGAGGAGGAAACACTGAGCCCTCTTCTTTAACAAGCACAAAGAAGGGTACTAAATTGGAAATCCAGCAGTGTTAAGTATTCTCAATGCCTGCCTCCAGTTACACACTTCTTCAGCTTCTTCAGGCATCACCATAAATAACTGCACATCCGCAAATACCAGAAACAAAATAGGATGAAGTATTCAAATGCCTAAGCCTATAGGAGACATTTCTCATTTAACCCACCATATTGAGGTTCTGCTGTCATTAGGTGCATGCTTCATATCCTGAAAAAAAAAAAAAGCTAACTTCCATCTCCCAATAGTGACCAGAAAAATAAAAAGTGGTTAAAATTCCTTAGCTAGCAGTGGGATGTTCTAAAGATCTCACCCCTAAATGCTGGGCTTTGTCTGGCTTGATGTTGAATTTGTCTTCTACATATAATTATAGTCACTATCATTTCACATGTACAAATGCCTTATTGTTTCTGGAAAACAGACTTTCTTTGTAGTCATTCACTACCTTTGGTTCTTGCAATCTTTCAACTATCTTCTCCATGGTGACCTCTGAACCTTGAGAGAAGAAGGTAGTGTTGTGATTTAAGTAAGAAATATTTCCCATAATCTTTAGAATTTATACAATTGGTCCCAAATGGTTAATGTTGCTTGCAGGTTTAGAATTGGGGTTTGGAAGGAGTACATTATTGCAGGCTGAATATCAGGGCAATTATCATCTCACTACCACGAATTAATTCTCTCTGCTTTCTGCTTTCAGTTCATGATATGAGCTCTCACTATCCTGATATAACGTGTATAAGCAAATGAACCTAAGAAGCAACTTGGTTTATCCATTCTAATATCAAAGAGAGAGAGAGAGAGAGAGAGAGAGAGAGAGAGAGAGAGAGATTTCAAACCAAAATAAAATAATGCAAACACAAAAAGATACTTCATATTCATCAAAAAAAAGTTTCACCAAGGTAATCTTTTAATTTTTAGCATCTGTGCCATAAATTCAAGTTTACTGGCATTTGTAAACAAAATGAACAGCATTAAAGCTTAAATTATACAAATTCTTATCAGACTGCTAAAGGACTGATAATGCCAATACTACTGGAATCCATTCACAAAATATAAACAGACAGAATATTTCCAAGTTCATTTTATGAGGCAACATTTATCCTGACACCTAAACCACACAAATATTTAACAAAGAAAGTATATCACAGAACAATTTCCCTCCTGAACATTAATGCAAAAATACTCATAATAAAATACTCACAAAACAAAAAGACATTATGTCACGCATCATGATAAGGTACATCTCCTCCCAAAGATGCAGAGGTGATTCAACATACAACAATCAGAAATGTAATCCATCATATAAAATACTGAAACTGTCATGGTTCCCTGTGAAGCAGAAAAGATTCTGTAAGGCAGAGAAAAACACCGAGTGGCAAAACAGTAACCCACAGAATGGGAAAATATTTTCATCAAGCCCAAATCTGACTGAGAGCTAATGTATAAGAAACTCAAGGAACCAGATATTAAGAAACCTATTAATACAATTAAAAATGGGTTACCTTACCTAAAATGAGAATTCTCAAGAGGATATCAAGTGGCCAAGAGACACTTAAAAATTCTCAATGTCTATAGCCGTCAGGAAAATGCAATTTAGAACTACTTTGTGATTCCATCTTACACCTATCAGAATGCCTAAGTTCAAACCACAAGGAATAGCAGATGGTGGCAATCAGTTGGAACAAGGGGAATATGTCTCTATTGCTGATGGAAGAGCAAACTAGCACAGTCACTATGAAAATCAACATAATGGTTCTTCAGACTGTTGGAAATTGTTTTGTCTCAAGATCCAGATATACCTATCTTGAGCATACACCCAGAATACTCTCCATATTACCACAAGGACACTTCCTTAATCATCTTCATTGCAGCTATACTCATAGTGGCCAGAAATTGTAAACAACCTAGATGTCCCTCAACTGAATAGTAAATAAAGAAAAAGTGGTGAATATACACAATGGAACACTATTCTGTGAGGAAAAAAAAAAAGATACCATCCTTAAATTTGAAAACAAATGGATGGAACTAGAAAAAAATTATACTGAATGAGGTAACCCAGACACAGGAAAACACACATGGAATGTACTCATTTATATTTGAACATTCGTTTTTCTTTAAAGGAAAATAATACTACAATCCTCAGATACAGCGAGCCTAAGCAAAACATTAAGAGCTCAAGGAGGGAGAACTTATTGATCTCCTTAGGAAGGGAAACAAATTTTGTAGGTAGATTTGAGTCAGGTGCGGATGAAAACAGGAGGAATGAGTGAGTGCATGAGAAAGATGGAGGAACAGAGTACCAGGAGAGAAACTGATAAAAATACAAGAAAAATGAACACCATTGAAATCATTTGACAGTAATGAAAAATGAAATGTCATTAAGGTACTTTGAAAACCAAAGGATACTTAATACTACTCTTACACTAATAAGCACTTATGGGAAAACAATTGAAGTAATATTTATCTAAATTTAATTCTTAATAAAGATATGTATCTTAAGGTAGCAGGTTCCACGAATAAATAATAAAGCTTATATTGATAAAACCAAACCAACATTGCATATATTATTATATTCAACATGTACATTAAAACCACGAAAAGAACTTCATTGGTAAATAAAATATAAAAGTTTATATAATAAAGGAGTGGGGGTAGGGGAAGAATTGGCACAGTTACACAAAAATGGGCAATTTAAACATCAGAGAGTAACTATAAAGGGAGGGTGTTTATCTTGGTGGGCAGGACATCTGGCTAAGCTCAAACCATATCAGCAGGTGGTCCACTACTCATCTTGAGCTTGTCTGGGGGATTATCCTTGCATGCCTTTCTTACCTCAAAGGCTAGTTGGTTCCTGGGATGACTTTACATCCTTTGTTCTTTGCTCTAAGCCCAAAAAGCCCTCCTAACTAGCAAGCTGCATGAGACATGGACCTTGAATAAACTTTCTGGGTAGGGCTTTAAAGTCTTGAATTTAGTTTTCTTTGTTTCAATAGGAACCAAATTTGAGATATTAACATAGTCTTTCCTTTTATGGTTACATTATAATTGGCTATAAAGGAGTCTCCATTCTTCTGCACAAACTTGATAAAACATTTTACCATGAACAAATGTAACAATTTTTTTTTTAAAATTACAATTATAAAAGAAGCAAGAAATATATATATATATATATATATATATATATATATATATATATATGTTTGTTTGGGGTGACCACAACATAAGGAACAGTATTAAAGGATTGCCAGCATTTGGAAGGTTGAGGACAACTGCTATAAATGGTACAAATAAGCTACCAGATGCAAGGTAATAACAAGTGAGTTTATAGTAATAGTCCTCTGAAAATACTACAGGCCTTGATACAATGGTCAAAATATGATTACATATTTCCTAATAAACAGACTAGTTTTATCTAGTTGAAGTAAGACTACACACACTAACATTTTCTGTACCTTGCTTTTTGTCTTGTTGACAGTGTCCTTTGCCTTACAGAAGTTTTGCAGTTCCATGAGGTCCCATTTATGGATTGTTGGTCTTAGAGTCTCAGCTATTGGTGTGTTATATTCAGGAAATGTCTCACTATGCCATTATATTCGAGTTTATTTTCCACTTTCTCTTCTATTAAATTCAGTGTATCTGGTTTCATGTTGAGGTCCTTGATCCACTTGAATGTAAGCTTTGTTCATGGTGATAAATATGAATCAGTTTGCATTCTTCTACAGGCAGACTGCCAGTTAGACAAGCACCATTTGTTGATGCCTTATTTTTTTCCACTGTATGGTTTTAGCTTTTTTATCAAAGATCAAGTGTCCATAGGTGTATGTGTTTATTCCAGGGTTTTAGTTTTTTATCTCATTGATCAACCTGTCTGTCTCTGTACCAACTCCATGTGGGTTATTATTATTATTATTATTATTACTTTTTCTTAAGTGATTCTTCTAGATATTCTTTTATTGTTCAGAATTGTTTTGGCTATCCTGGTTTTTTGTTTTCCCATATGAAGTTCAAAATTGTTCTTTCCAAGTCTGTGAGGAATTATATTGGAATAGTGATGGAAATTGTATTGAGTCTATACATTTTCAACCTAACATTGTTCTTATGTAAAAGAAATGCAGGGGGAAATGGAGTAATAACTAAAGGAATGGCAGACCAGTGACCAGCCCAACTTGGGATCTATCCCATGGGCAGGTACCAAACCCTGACAGTATTACTGATGCTCTGTTGTACTTTCAGAGAGGAACCTAGCAAGGATGTCCTCTGAGATGCTATACCAACAACTGAATGAGACAGATGTAGATGCATATATCCAACTACTAGACTGAGGTCAGAGACATGTATGGAAGATTTAGGGGGAGGAATGAAGGAACTGAAGGGGTTGGCAACATGGAAGACCAACAGTGTCAACTAATGTGTACCACTGGGAGCTCCCAAAGACTAGTTCACCAATCAAAGAGCAAATAAGTCTGGTCTGAGGCCACCAATATATATGTAGCATTGGACTGCCTTGACTGGCCTTAGTGGGAGAGGTTCTGCCTAATCCTGTAAAGAGTTGCTGACCCAGGGAAGGGGGATGCCCATGGTGATACCCATCTCAGAGGCAAAGTGAGAGGGAATAAGGTGAAGAACTGTGCAAGGGGGTGCAGGAGCAGGACAATATTTGAGATGTAAATAAAACAATGATAATGGTAATAATAATAATAATATGCTCTTTAAATAAAGATGAAAAATAACATTTTTCTGACTTCACTGGATCTCAGAACAAAGGAAAAAAAGGACCAATGAAAAAAGAATAAGAAAATATTATGGAAACATAGAAAGACAGACTATGTGTGAAAGAGAACTTGTTTGGCACAGCTGGAGACATTGAAGTCTCAGTATATTTCTACTGTGTCATATTTGATCATTTCTGGGGGAATCTAATCTTCACCTTTATCCAACAGAGTCCTTTGAAAATATAAAAATTATGCCTTTTTTAATAATAATAATCACATAACATATATGCACAGTATGTGAATAAATAGAACCAATTGATATGAAATAATGATTATTAATTTTTAGGCGGATAAGGTAACAAAAGACCAAACAGTTAAAATAGTGTGTTCCTGGAGACATTAAAGCCTGAGTACCCTTGGCCTTAGGAGGATTGCATCATAATACATTGTGACTGGTGCAAAAGCTAGAAGGGAAATTGGGGTTGGTATAAAATAAAAATAGATGATAAAAAGATAGTAGGGGATAAAGAGGGAGTATCCAAATACCACTCATGCATTTTGCTTACTGAGAGATTAGACCATGATTGATAGAGATTACACAGGGATTGTCAATCTTCTCCAATTTTTAAAAAGCACCACAGAAAGACATAGGAATCATTGATAACTTGTGAGTTTGGACATTTGATGGAATTCACTTTGGGAGTTGAAAATGTAGTGTGTACATGCTAAGTGTATAGTTCCATGAGAGAGATAAACAAATAATGCAAGAATAAAGCCAAAGCTCCTGAACAACAAACTATATTAACTATTCTGCTTCTAAGTAACTAACAAAATACACAGGCTTGATCTAGGCCTCTCAGCTTAAAGGTAGTAGATGTACAGCTTGGTCGTCATGCGGGTCCTGAAGAACTAGAGTGGGGGTTATCTCAAAAGAAACAACAATTTGAAAATTCATTGGGAATAACAAAAAACCTAGCATAGTGAAAACTATTCTCAACAATAAAAGAACTTCTGGTGGAACCACATTCCCTGACCTCAAGTTGTATTACAGAGCAAACGTAATAAAAAAAAAAAAAAAAAAAAAAAACTGCATGGTATTGGTACAGAGACAGGCATGTAGACCAGTGGAATGGGATTGAAGAACTAGAAATGAATCAACACACATATGGTCACATATTCTTTGACAAGGGAGCTAAAAATAATCCAGTAGAAAAAAGACAGCATTTTCAACAGATGGTGCTGTTTCAAGTAGAAGTTAGCTTGTAGAAAAATGCAAATTGATCCATTTTTGCCTCCTCGTACAAAGCTCAATTCCAAACGGATCAAGGACCTCCTCATAAAACCAGATACATTGAAACTAATAGAAAAGTAAGTGGGGAAGAGTCTTGGGCACATGGGCACAGGGGAAAATTTCCTGAACAACAAGAGTTAACAAATGGGACCTCATAAAATTGCAAAGCTTCTGTAAGGCAAAGGACACTGTCAATAGGACAAAATGGAAACCAACAGAATGGGAAAAAAATTTTAACAATCCTACATCAAATAGAAACCTAAAATCTAGTATATACAAAGAACTCAAGAAGTTAGATGCCAGAGAAAAAATGACCCTATTAAAAATGGGGTACAGAGCTAAACAAAGAATTCTCACCTAGGGAATATCTAGTGGCTGAGAAGCACCTAAAGAAATGTTCAACATCCTTAGTCATCAAGGAAATGGAAATCAAAACAACCCTGATATTCCACCTCACACCATTCAGAATGGCTAAGATCAAAAACTCAGGTGACAGCAGATGCTGGCAAGGATGTGGAGAAAGAGGAATACTCCTCCATTGCTGGTGGGGCTGCAAGCTGGTACAACCATTCTGGGAATCATTTTGGTGGTTCCTCAGAAAATTGGACACAGTACTACCTAAGGACCCAGCTATACCACTCCTAGGCATGAACCCAGAAGATGTTCCAATTTGTAATAAGGTCACATGCTCCACTATGTTCATAGCTGTCTTATTTATAATAGCCAGAAACTGGAAAGAACCCAGATGTCCTTCAACAGAGGAGTGGATAAAGAAAATGTGGTATATTTATACAATAGAGTACTACTCAACTATTAAAAATTAATTTATTAAATTCTTAAGCAAATGGATGTCTCTGGAGGATAACATCTTGTGGGAAGTAACCCAATCACAAAACACATGATATGCACTCACTGATGAGTAGACATTAGCCCAGAAGTTCTGAATGCCCATGAAAAAATTCACAGACCACATAGGTGTAGATGAGAATGAAGAATTTCAACTTAAAGATCCAGGAAATATCATCAAAAAATATATAAGAAAACTTCCCATACCTTAAGAAAGAGATGGCCATGACCATACAAGAAGCATACAAAACTCCACATAGACTACACCAGAAAAGAAATTCCTCCTGACACATAATAATCAGAACAACAAATGCACTAAATGAAGAAAAAATATCAAAAGCAGTAAGGGGAAATGCTCAAGTAACATATACAGGCAGAACTATTAGAATTACTCCAGACTTCTCACCAGAGACTGTGAGAGCCAGAAGATCATGGACAGATGCTATACAGACACTAAGAGAACACCAATGTTAGCCTAGGCTACTGTACCCAGCAAAACTATCAATTACCATAGATGGATAAACCAAAGTATTACACGACAAAAACAAATTCACACAATATCTTTCCACGAATCTAGTCCTTCACAGGATAATAATGGGAAAACAACAACACAAAGATGGAAACTACACCCTAGACAAAGCAAGAAAGTAATCCTTCAACAAACCTAAAAGAAGACAGCCACAAGAACAAAATCGCAACTTTAACAACAATAATAACAGGAAGCAACAATTACTTTTCTTTAATTTCTCTTAGCATCAATGGACTCACTTCCCCAATAAAAGACATAGACTAATAGACTGGCTACAAAAACAGGACCCAACATTTTGCTGCTTGCAGTAAACCCACCTCAGGGACAAAGACAGACAGTAATTCAGAGTAAAAGGCTGGAAAACAATTTTCTAAGCAAATGGTCCCAAAAACAAGATGGAGTAGCCATTCTAATATGGAATAAAACTGACTTCCAACTCAAAGTTATCAAAAAAGACAAGGGGGTGGGAATCATACTCATAAAAGATAGAATCTACCAAGATGAAATCTCAATTCTAAACATCTATGCTCCAAATGCAAAGGCATCCACATTCATAAAAGATATTTTAGTAAAGCTCAAAACACACATTGCACTGCACACTATAATAGACTCCAACAACCCTCTCTCATCAATGGGCAGATTCTGGAAACAAAACCTAAACAGACACACAATAAAAGTAACAGAAATTATGAAACAAATGGATTTAGTTGATGTCTATAGAACATTGTATCCTAAACCAAAAGGATATCCCTTCTTCTCAGCACCTCATGATGCCTTCTCCAAAATTGACCATATTATCAATCACAAAACATGCATCAACAGATATAAAAATATTGAAATAATCCCATGTATCTTATCAGATCACCACAGACTAAGGCTGATCTTCAATAAAAATACAAATAATAGAAAACTCACATACACGTGGAAGGTGAACAACAATCTACTCTATGATAACTCTGTCAAGTAAGAAATAAAGAAAGAAATTAAAGACATTTTAGAGTTTAATGAAAATGAAGCTACAACATACCCAAACTTATGGGAAACAATGAAAGCAGTCCTAAGAGGAGAACTCATAGCTTTGAATGCCTCTAAAAAGAAACTGGAGAGAGGATACAGGAGCAGCTTGACAGCACAACTAAAAGTTCTAGAACAAAAGGAAGCAAATTCTCCCAAGAGGAATAGAAGGCAGGAAACAATCAAACTCAGGACTGAAATCAACCAAGTGGAAACAAAAAGAACTATACAAAGAATCAACCAAACCAGGAGCTGGTTGTTTGAGAAAATCAACATGATAGACAAACCCTTAGCTAGACTAACTACAGGGCACAGGGACAGTATCCAAATTATCAAAACCAGAAATGAAAAGGGAGACATACCAAAAGAAACTTAGGAAATCCAAAAAAATCATCAGATACTACTACAAAAGCCTATACTCAACAAAACTGGAAAATCTGGATGAACTGTACAATTATCTAGACAGAAATCAGGTACCAAATTAAAACCAGGATCAGATAAACCATGGAAATACTCCCATAACCCCTAAAGAGATAGAAGCAGTCATCAATAGTCTCCCAAACAACAACAACAAAAAAAGCCCAGGATCTGATGGGTTTAGTATAAAATTCTATGAGATCTTCAAGAAGACCTAATACCAATACTATTCAAAATATTATGCAAAATCAAAAGAGAAGGAACATTATTCAATTTGTTCTATGAAGCCAGAATTACATTTATACTCTAAGCATGCAAAGACCCAATGAAGAAAGGAAACTTCAGACCAATTTCCCTTATGAATATCAATGCAAAAATACTCAATAAAATTCTTGCAAACTGAATCCAAGAATACATCATGATCAAGGAGTAGTCTTCATCCCTGCGATGCGGGGATAGTTAAGTATACAGAAATCCACCACCTTAATCTACTAGAAAAACAAACTGAAAGACAAAAACCACATGATCATCTCATTAGATGCTGAGAAAGCATTTGACAAAATACTACACCATTTATAGTAAAAGTTGAGGAAAGATCTGGAATTCAAGGCCCATACCTAAACATAATAAGAGCAAGAGACAGCAAACCAGTAGCCAACATCAAACTAAATGGTGAGAAACTTGAAGCAATCCTACTAAAATCAGGGACTAGACAAGGTTGCCCACTTTCTCCCTACTTATTCAACATAGTACTTGAAGTCCTAGCCAGAACAAATCAACAACAAAAGGAAAACAAATGAATACAAGTTGGGAAGATGGCAAAATATCACTATTTCCATAAGATATGATAGCATGTATCCGTGACCCCAAAAATTACACTAGATAAATCCTAAACCTGATACACAACTTCAGTGCAGTAGCTGAATATAAAATTAACTCAAACATGTCAGTGGCCTTTCCCTACACAAAGAATAAAGAGGATGAGAAAGAAATTAGGGATACAACACAATTCACAACAGTCAAAAAATATAAAATACGTTGGTGTGACTGTAATTAAGGAAGTGAAAAGTCTGTATGACAAGAACTTCAAGTCTCTGAAGAAAGAAATTGAAGAACTCAGAAGGTAAAATGATCTCCCATACTCATGGATTGGCAGGGTTAATATAGTAAAAATGTCTATTTGCCGAACAAAATCTACATATTCAATGCAATATTCATCAAAATTATAACTCAATTCTTCACTGAGTTAGAAAAGGCAATTTGCAAATTCATCTGGAATAACAAAAACAAAAACAAAAAACAGACAAAAAAAAACAAAAACAAAAAACTAGGATAGCAAAAACTATTTTCAATAATAAAAGAACTTCTGGGGGAAACACCATGGCTGACCTCAAGCTGTACCACAGAACAATTGTGATAAAAACTGCATGGTACTGGTACCGCAACAGACAGGTAGATCAATGGATTAGAATTGAAGACACAGAAATGAATCCACCCTGAGATTCTACCTCCCACCAGTCAGAATGGCTAAGATCAAAAATTCAGTTAACAGCAGATGCTGGCCAGGATGTGGAGAAAGAGGAACACTCCACCATTGTTGGGTTTGCAAGCTTGTACAACTCTGGAAATCAGTCTGGCAGTTCCTCAGAAAATTCGACATAGTACTACCAGAGGATCATGCAATTCCTCTCCTGGGCATATATCCAGAAGATGTTCCAACCAATAAGAAGGATACATGCTCCACTATGTTCATAGAAGCTTTATTTATAATAACCAGAAGCTGGAATGAACCCAGATGACCTTCAACAGAGGAATGGATACAGAAAATGTGGCACATTTACAAAATGGAGTACTAATCAGCTATTAAAAAGAATGAATTTATGAAATTCCTAGGCAAATGGATAGACCTGGAGGGCATCACCATGAGTGAGGTAACCTAATCACAAAAGAACTCACACAATATGTACTCACTGATAAGTGGATATTAGCCCAGAAACTTAGAATACCCAAAATATAAGATACAATTTGGAAACACATGAAACTCAAGAAGTTGCCCCTTCTTAGAATTGGGAACAAAACACCCATGGAAGGAGTTACAGACACAAAGTTTGGAGCTGAGATGAAAGGATGGACCATCTAGAGACTGACATACCCGGGTATCCATCCCATAATCAGCCTCCAAACACTGACACCATTGCCTATACCAGCAAGATTTTGCTGAAAGGACCCTGATATAGCTGTCTCTTCAGAGACTATCCCGGGGCCTAGCAAACACATAAGTGGATGCTCACAGTCAACTATTGGATGGATCACAGGGCCCCCAATGGAGGAGCTAGAGAAAGTACCCAAGGATCTGGGGGTATCTGCAACCCTATAAGTGGAACAACAATATGAACTAACCAGTAACCCCCGGAGTTCATGTCTGTAGCTACATATGTATCAGAAGATGGCCTATTCGGCCATCAGTGGAAAGAGAGCCCATTGGTCGTGCAAACTTTATATGCCCCAGTACAGGGTAACATCAGGGCCAAGAAGTGGGAGTGGGGGAGGGGAGTGGGGGGGGAGTGGGTTGGGGAGCGTTGTGGGCGACTGTTGGGATAGCATTGGAAATGTAAATGAAATAAATACCTAATAAAACTTAAAAAAAAAAGAAATGAACCTACACACCTATGGTCACTTGATTTTTGACAAGGGAGCTAAAACCATCCAGTGGAAAAAAGACAGCATTTTCAACAAATGGTGCTGGCACAGCAGGTGGTTATCATATAGAAGAATGAGAACTGATCCATTCTTATCTCATTGTACAAAGCTTAAGTCAAGTGGATCAAAGACCTCCACATAAAATCAGAGACACTGAATTTTATAGAGGAGAAAGTGGGGAAAAGCCTCGAAGATATGAGCATAGTGGAAAAATTCCTGAACAGAACGGCAATGGCTTGTGCTGTAAGATCAAGTATCAACAAATGGGACTTGATAAAATTGCAAAGATTCTGTAAGGTAAAAGACACTGTCAATAGGACAAAAAGGCCACCAACAGATTGGGAAAAGGATTTTAACCAATCCTAAATCTGATAGGGGATTAATATCCAATATATACAAGTATCTCAAGAAGCTGGACTCCAGAAATTCAAATAACACAAAAAAATTGGGTACAGAGCTAAAAAAAAATTCTCAACTGAGGAATACCGAATGTTTGAGATGCACTTGAAAAAATGTTCAGCATCTTTAACCATCAGGGAAATGGAAATAAAAACAACCCTGAGATTCTACCTCACACCAGTCAGAATGGCTAAGATCAAAAATTCGGGTGACCGTAGCTGCTGGCGAGCATGTGGAGAAAGAGGAGCAGTCCTCCTTTGCTCGTGGGATTGCAAGCTTTTACAACCACTCTGTAAATCTGTCTGGCAGTTTCTCAAAAAATTTAACATAGTAATATCTGAAGATTCAGTAATTCCTTTCCTGGGCATATACCCAGAAAATGACACCTGCAGTAGTATGTTCATGGCAGCCTTTTTTATAATGGCCAGAAGCTGGAAAGAATCCAGATGTCCCTCTACAGAAGAATGGATACAGAAAATGTGGTACATTTACACAATGGAGTACTACTCAGCTATTAAAACAGTGGATTTATGAAATTCCTAAGCAAATGGATGGACCTGGAGGACATCATCCTGAGTGAGGTAACCCAATCACAAAGAAGTCACTTGAAATGCACTCACTGATAAGTGGATATTAGCTCAGAAACTTACAATACCCAATATACAATTTGCAAAAAAAAAAAAAAAAAAAAAAAAAAAAAACACAAGAAAATCAAGGAGGAAAACAACGCATGGACACTTCATACTTCCTTAGAATAGGAAACAAAATACCCATGGAAGGAGTTACAGAGACAAAGTTTGGAGCTAAGTCAAAAGGATGGACCATCCAGAGACTACCCCACCCGGGCTTCCATTCCATAATTAGCCACCAAATGCAGACACTATTGCGCATGCCAGTAAGATGTTGCTGAACAGACTCTGATATAGCTGTCTTGTGTGAGGATATGCCAGTGCCTGGCAAATACAGAAGTGGATTTTCACTGTCATCTATTGGATGGAACACAGGGTCCTAATGGAGGAGCTAGAGAAAGTATTCAAGGAGCAGAAGGGGTCTGCAACCCTATAGGTGGAACAACAATATGAACTAACCAGTATCCCCAGAGCTTGTTTCTCTAGTTTCATATGTAGCAGAAGATGGCCTAGTCAGCCATCACTGGGAAGAGAGGCCCGTTGGTCTTGCCAACTTTATATGCTGCAGTATAGGGGAGTGCCAGAGCCAAGAAATATGAGTGGATGGGTAAGGGAGCAGGACGGGGAGGGGAAGGGTATAGCGGACTTTCAGGATAGCATTTGAAATGTAAATGAAAAAAAATATCTAGTAAAAAAATTGAAAACAAACAAAAAACAAAGAAAAGGAATACACCTCACAAGGAAGTTGTACAAGTCGTGAAATAGGACAAAAGGAGTTATAGAGAAATATGCAAATTAAAAAATATCAGTGGTTTTTGTGTGTGTGTGTGTGTGTGTGTGTGTGTGTGTTAGGTCAACATAAATTTAAACACACCAGATGCATGCCTGGTACCTGAAGAGGCCATAGGAGTGCAAATAAGTGCACAAAACAGTGGTTGTGAAAGACCCCCGAAGGGAGACCCTCACTCAAGCCTCGGGACAGCCGCGGACCCAAGAAGACACTGAGACCGAACTCAAATTTTAGTGGGCAAGATTTAATAAAGTAACAGCAAGAAAGCACATAGACCAGAGCTCTGGGGTCGAAACTCATACACCTAGTATGGTGTAGAGGAGAATCGACCTCAAGCCAAATTTTTCACAGGCTTATATAGGAAAAACTCAAGGGGGGAGAGCAGGGCAGGGAAAGTACAAGTTTGCAAAACTAAGGGGTTCTGCCAAGGGACAAGGGGTTCTGCCAAGGGAATTCTACGTAACTAAGGGGTCATGTCCTATTATTTGGCAATGTACCCGGTTCATTCTGAGGTTGTTCCAGGAGGCCCTTATCTCAAAAATGTTCTTGGAACAGTCTTTAGTTGGGAGGGTTCGAACTCTAGGATGAGGAGTTCAGGAATGCATTCTGGGGTGAAGAGTTTAGGAGTGTTCTGGGAACAATCTCTAGATGGGAGGGGTCGGGCTCTGGGGTGAGGAAGAGTTCAGTAATTTTTTATCTTTATTCTTCATTCCCCACTCCTTTTAGAAAATAGCTCTAATCTTAGAGCCAGTTTTCAACCTCTTGGAGGACCCGATATTGTTGCCTTAGTACCATAACTTGTACTGCATTTATCCTTTCTCTAATAAAAGCTACCAACTTAGTAAGGATGCAGGGGCCAAAAGTAAGCAAAAGCATAAGTGTAATTAAAGGTCCTGCTATGGTGGAGAGGAGAGTGGTGAGCCAAGGGGACTTATTAAACCAGCTTTCGAACCATCCTTGTTGGCTTTCTCTTTCTCTTTTACGTATATCTAGGCGTTCTCTAAGTTTGGCCATAGAATCTTTGATTACTCCTGAATGGTCAACATAAAAACAACATTCTTCTTTTAGGGCAGCACAGAGTCCTCCTTCTTTAAGGAATAATAAGTCTAATCCCCTTCTATTCTGTAGCACCACTTCGGACAGGGAAGTTAAAGATTCTTCTAATTTGGTTATAGACTGTTCTATAGTTCTAAGATCAACATCCATAGCTGCACGTAGTTCTTCATAGTATTGGGGGGTCTTAATTAAGGCAGCGGTTCCTGTACCTACTCCAGCCGCTACTCCCAATCCTAATAGAACTGCCAAAGTTAAGGTAACGGGTTCTCTTCTTCAGCGGACCCGATGCTCAAATTTGTCTAAAAAGGAGCTATCATCATGATACAGGAGTCTAGGAATAAGCTGAACCAAAATGCAGAAATCTTTGGAACTATTAAAAACAGACATAGACACACAAGGAGTGAGACTGGTATTGCAAGCCCACACTGTGTCTGGGGGGGGGCACTAGATACTGACCACTTTGACTAGACTGGATGTTCTGGGTCTGATTACAGAGGTGCCCTTTATCCTGAGGTACCTGGCCCAGACAAAGCCCTCTTCCTGAAACTGCTGCTAGAGTCAACTTTCTGTTTTCTCCCCAAAGGCATTGAGAATGATCTGAAGTAATATGATAAGTCCTGATCTGAGCTATTCCTTCATAATAAGGGGGGCTCGAGGCATAGCATAACCAGCATGATTGAGTCATATTAGGGTTAGTCCTATTTAAAGCTAAAAACCTCCCTGGACTAGACTGACCAGACGGCTCTCTGTATCTAGGGGTGGTGGGGAAGCCAAGGTAGGCTTTATGAGGGGAGTATTAGTCCCTAGGAAGGGTACCACCGTGTTGGGCTGTGGAGTTGGTGGAGCTGGTACGGCCGGGACCTTTAGGGGAGCCGGTACGACTGGGGGGCTTGGTTCTATAAGGACCTTGTTGGGCCCTACGAGTGTCACCGCCGGGTCTCTCACTGTCAGTCTGATCGTGAAAATGAACCCAGGATCTCTTAGTGGAATGTATACTCGCCAACCCCACCTATTTCCTTTAAGCCAACTCAGACGGTGTTGTTTCCCTTTCTCAGTGAACTTTATAAGTAGGGGGTTGCAGTATTTACCTTTGCATGATCCTGGGGGGCTGTTTTTAAAAGCGCACCCATTCTCTGGATATTTATAGGGGTTTCTTTCTCCTTGGTTTGACTTATCATAGCCACTACTTCGTTTTACCGTGATTAGGTCCCAGTCAGAGGAGGGCTTCCAGTAAGCTTCCCCTGTCGTTTCACATGTCCATTTACCACAAAAGTAATCTGATGCCCCCCCCCCCACATTCTTGTTGAAGCCTTTTGCTCCGACCCTGACCAGGGCAAACATAAATTGTGCAGCTCTAAGATTAGCTCGGTAGAACTGCCCCGAACATCCATACGAGTTCCCTATCCCGCCTGGGACACATCGCTGTTCAGAGGGTGGGTTACTAAGATCAGTATGATCGGGGAGGTCCCAATTGGGGGATCCTGCCGCTAACTTACAGATGTCAGGTGTGAGATCAGGCCACCAAGTCCAGAGGGGATGGACTGCAGTGGTTGCCCATACAATGTTTCCCTCCTCATTAAGCACTTCCCAGGACTGTTGAATTAGAGCATGAGGGTTGTGGTTCCCTAGGCTCAGGGTGGCACCTACGGTGCAAACGAAGCTTAAGAGGATTGTCAGTGGCTGCCACTGTCCAATTGTCTTCGTGGTTTTCTTCATCTTGACTGGCGGCCCTCTTGACGTGGGAGGCGTGGATCCAGGAGGCAATCCCGTCAACTTTTACCGCAGTAGGGGTTGTCAGTAACACCAAATAGGGTCCCTTCCACCGTGGCTCGAGGCTGCCGGTTCGATGCCGTCTGACCAAGACTTTGTCTACAACTCGGAACCCGTGGGGTACTGCGGTTGTCCCTGGGGTATAGGCTGCCTTCAGTTGGTCCCAAATTTGGGTCCTAATCACTTCTAGGGCCTTTAAATGAATAAGCAAAGAGGAGGGTAAGACAGGGTCAGAGTCGGAAACCAATGTTCCACCAGCTTCCATTAAGGGGGGAGGTCCTCCATACAGAACTTCAAAAGGAGTGAGCCCGAAACGTCCAGGGGTGTTTCGGGCTCGGAAGAGCGCAAGAGGGAGGAGAGCCACCCAGTCTTTCCCGCCGGTCTCAATGGCTAATTTAGTCAAGGTCTCTTTTAAGGTCCTATTCATCCTCTCTACCTGTCCTGAGCTTTGAGGGCGGTAAGCACAGTGTAATTTCCAATCGATGCCCAACTGAGTGGCCAAGCCCTGACTTACCTGGGCAACAAAGGCTGGTCCATTGTCAGACCCGATTACCTTAGGGATTCCAAATCTTGGCAGGATTTCTTCAAGGATCTTCTTGGCCACAATCTGGGCAGTCTCAGTTTTAGTGGGAAACGCCTCAACCCATCCTGAAAAGGTGTCTACAAATACTAACAGATACTTGTTACCATACATTCCAGGTTTAACTTCAGTAAAATCTACCTCCCAATACACTCCAGGACGGTCTCCCCGTTGTCTCTTTCCAGGTTCTTTGTAGGCTCTAGTCGCATTAGTGAATGCACATGGTTTGCAGGAGTCTATAATCTTTTGAGCCACTGACTTCAGGTTGGGGACTTGGTATCGGGAATTTTTAATTAGTCTCATCATCTTTTCAACTCCCAGGTGGGTGAATTGGTGTAGTCCTTTCACAAATTTTATTCCTTCTTCGGGAGTCAATTCTATTTTCCCTTCAAAAAAGTATGGGAGGGGATCACTGGTCCACAATAGCTCTTTTATGTTATACCTCTCATCCTCAGGGCTTTTGGGCAGATCACCTTTTTCAGTTAAGATCATGGCCCCTTGAGCAACTTGTTTTGCCACTGAGTCTGCCATTCGGTTGCCCTTGGCCACCAAGTCTTCTCCTCTTTGGTGGCCGGGGCAGTGGATGATGGCTACCTTCTTAGGTGCATGTATGGCTTCCAACAGGGCCAGAATTTCTTCTTTGTTTTTAATGTCTTTACCAGCCGAAGTCAATAGCCCTTGCTGCCTGTAGATGGCCCCATGGATGTGTGTGGTAGCAAAAGCATAGTGGCTGTCAGTATAGATGTTAACGATCTTACCTTTAGCCTCTCGGAGGGCTTGTATAAGCGCTATAAGTTCAGCCTTTTATGCCGATGTTCCTTCAGGCAAAGCGCTTGCCCAAATTACCTTTTTCCCGTCCACCACCGCAGCTCCAGCCTTTCGCTTCCCCTCTATCAGGAAACTGCTGCCGTCCGTATACCAACTGGGAGCTCCAGGCCAGGGTTGGTCAGTCAGGTCCCTTCTGGTCCCAGTTTCTTCAGCGAGGATGTCTGTACATTGATGTACTGGGACGGAATCATTTGTTAGAGGGAGAAGGGTAGCTGGGTTGAGGATGGCAGGGGGGCGCAAAGGTTACACGCTCATTTAGCAGCAGGCTCTGATAGTGTGTCATTGGGGCATTTGTCATCCATCTGTCAGGTGGCTGCCGCACGATACTTTCCAGGGCATGAGGGGCTACAACAGTCACCTGCTGTCCCATTGTCAATTTGTCAGCATCTTTGATCAGCAGGGCTACTGCTGCAATAGCTTTCAGACATGTGGGCCATCCACTAGCAACGGGATCTAATTTTTTTGACAGATAGGCTACAGGTCTCTTCCAGGGTCCCCGTGCTTGTGTCAACACTCCCCTGGCTAACCCCGCTCTCTCGTCCACATATAGGACGAAAGGCTTAGTCAAGTCTGGTAATGCTAGCGCGGGGGCAGTCATTAGAGACGACTTGATAGCCTCAAAAGCTCTTTGGTGCTCTTCTTTCCACTCAAAAGGAAGCCCTTCTTTAGTCAAAGGATATAGAGGTGCCGCTAGGGTTGCAAAGCCTGGAATCCAGAGTCTACAAAAGCCAGCAGTCCCCAGAAACTCATGTACTTGCCGTGGGGTGGTTGGCGATGGGATCATCATAACAGTCTTCTTCCGGGCTTCTGTGAGCCATCTTTTACCCCCTCGGAGGGTATACCCCAGGTAGGTTACCTCAGTTTGACAAATTTGTGCCTTTTTAGCCGAAACTCGATACCCCAAGTCACTCAGTTCTGTGAGGAGCCTCTCAGTTCCCTGGTGACACAGCTCCTTCGAGGCCGCCGCGACCAAGAGATCATCCACATACTGTAGTAGGGTAAGCTGAGGGTTTCGAGCGCGAAAAGGCGCGAGATCCCGATGGAGGGCCTCGTCAAACAGGGTGGGGGAATTTTTGAACCCCTGTGGTAGCCTAGTCCAGGTTAGTTGACCAGTCTGTCTGCCCTCTGGGTCCCTCCATTCAAAGGCAAACAGGAGCTGACTCTTAGGGTGCAAGCGCAGGCAAAAGAAGGCATCTTTTAAGTCCAGGACTGTATACCATGTTCTCTCGGGTGGGAGAGAGCTTAATAAATTGTACGGGTTCGGGACTGTGGGGTGAATGTCCAGGACCCTTTTGTTAACTTCCCGGAGGTCTTGCACCGGGCGATAGTCATTGGTCCCTGGTTTTCGAACTGGCAGAAGTGGTGTATTCCAGGGGGACTGACAGGCCACTAAAACTCCTTGGTCTAGCAACCTCTGGATATGAGGCCAGATGCCCTCCCTAGCTTCCTTGCTCATGGGGTATTGTCTTACCGAGATGGGGGTGGCATCAGCTTTAAGTTCTACCACAACCGGAGGCACTTGTTTAGCCAACCCCATTCCTGCTTGTTCTGCCCAGACATTGGGGAACGCAGTTAGCCAGCCTGAAGAGACTGCATTTTTGGGTTGCTCTTCATGCAACCGGTACTCTTCCTCTGTGTTGAGGACAAGGCAGGCAACGGGGGCTTTTCCCCAGCTTACTTGTGGGCCTTCTGAAGTAAATTGGACTTGAGCCTTTAGTTTGGTTAGCAAATCGCGCCCCAAGAGGGGAGCAAGACACTCAGGTATCACCAGGAAGGAGTGGGTCACTATGTTCTTGTTTATCTGTAGGGCTCATTCGGTCGTCCAGGGGTAAAATTTACTACCAGTGGCTCCAATCACCATGGTCTTTTTAGAGCCTAGCTTGCCTCGGGGGCTAGTGAGTACTGAATGCTCTGCTCCGGTGTCTATCAGGAAGTTGACGGGGGTCCCCTCCACGGACAAAGTTACCCTAGGCTCAGGGAGGGGGTCTGAGCCCCGACTTCCCTAATCATCTTCTAGGGTCAGGACCTTGGATTGCTCCCGGTTTTTAGGGCAGTCTCTAGCCCAGTGTCCTTTCTCTTTGCAATAGGCGCATTGGTCTTTTTCCAGTGGTATCTTTCTGCCACCTGGCGGTTTCACTGCCCTGTTGCCCAGGAGCCCTGTTTTACCTTTTCCTGACTGTCTATCATTTACAACTGCGGCCAAAATTTTACTCAAATTTCTCTCCTGACGGCGATCCCGTCTATTTTCCCTCTCCTCCATTTCTTTCTTCTCTCTCTCCTGCCTCTCTTCTTCTGTTTCCCTCTTATGATAGACTTTCTCTGCTTCTTTTACTAAATCTTGGAGCGTATGATCTTGGAGCCCCTCCAGCCTTTGCAGCTTTTTCTTAATGTCGGGAGCGGACTGACCAATGAAGGCCATGGCTACAGCGGCTTTCTGCCCCTCTGACGAGGGGTCAAAAGGGGTGTACCTCCTATATGCCTCCATGAGACGCTCAAGGAAGACTGAGGGTGGTTCAGTCTGCCCCTGCAAGACCTCTCTTACCTTAGCCAAATTGGTGGGCCGTCTAGCGGCCCCTCTGAGACCTGCCACTAGAGTCCGGCGATAGACAAGGAGGCGTCCCCTACCTTCCGCGGTGTTGTAGTCCCAGTTGGGGCGGTTCAAGGGGAAAGCCTCGTCCACAAGATTAGGGAGGGCAGTGGGTGTGCCGTCCTCTCCTAGAACATTTTTTCTCGCCTCCATCAGGATTCTTTCTCTTTCTTCTGTGGTGAAAAGAACCTGCAAAAGCTGCTGACAATCATCCCAAGTGGGTTGATGGGAGAACATAAGTGACTCAAGGAGCCCAGTAAGCCCAGAGGGGTTCTCAGATAAGGGAGGGTGGTTAGTTTTCCAATTATATAAATCAGAAGAGGAAAAAGGCCAGTATTGTAAAGGAATGAGATCATTAGGTCCTGACGCTGGCCCTCCCACATGTGCTCTAAGTGGCAAGGCAACTGTTGAATCCGGCCCCCCTTCCTCCCCGGGGCTTCGGCCTCGGCGGCTGCGAGTGCCTCCCGCCGGTCCCTGAGCCCCTCTCGCTATTGGTCCCTGTGGTGGGGCGGCTGCAGGTGGCTGCTGGGGCAGGGGGTAAGGGGGAGGTTGGGAGTCCATCCAGAGGAGGTCGTCAATCTCTGGATAAATCTTGGGGGGTGCTGACGGGCCGGACTTTCCAGCTGCATCAGACTGGGCAACCACGACCGTCAGTTTCAAAGAATTTGGGGTCCAAGGCTTGACCCATGGAGGTGGGAATTGGATGAGATTCTGCCAGGTCACAATGTAGGGGATCTGATCAGGGTGACCCCCTTCCTCCTGAAAAACAATTCGCCTGACGGCGGCGATTAGTGACAAGTCAAAAGCACCTTCTGGTGGCCAGCCCACTCCAAAGGTCGGCCACTCGGAGGCGCTAAAGTTCTGCCACGGACCCTTTCTGACCTCCACCGACTGGTTGAGGGCTCTGACCTGCACCTCCTTCCAATGCTCCAGAGTTAGAGAAAGGGGAGTGGACACAGATTGTCCCATTTCTAGAATAATAGTAGACACAACAAGAGCGAACACAAAACTAAGACAAAAAAGAAACCAAAAACGGCGGCGACTTTGCGTCAACCACAAGCAACTCAAAGAATCAGATGGCCTTTCTAAGGCCGGCCGATTGAGACCCTCTGCGCGAGGTGGGACTCGAACCCACGATCTCGCAACAAAACACGAGGTGGGACTCGAACCCACGGTCTCGCAACAAGGCGCGAGGTGGGACTCGAACCCACGATCTCGCAACCCCAGATGGTCTCTTGGCCTCCAAAGGGGTCCACCAGGCGTCACTGGTCCTACCCTGTTCCTCCTGGGACGTCTCCCAGGGCAAACGGACGGTGGACACCTGGACACGTCTATCCTTATCCACCCCGCGTTCCCTCTCGGAGCGCGGTCTCACTGAGCGTCCGCAAAACCGAAACTGCGATCGCACCAAACTTAGAAACAGAACACAGACACCAGACCAAGGCAGGTCAAAGAATCTTACCTTAAAGTGGGTCTATGACCTCTGGGTGGTCGCGCTAATCCCGGACGAGCCCCCAAATAAAAGACCCCCGAAGGGAGACCCTCACTCAAGCCTCGGGACAGCCGCGGACCCAAGAAGACACTGAGACCGAACTCAAATTGTAGTGGGCAAGATTTAATAAAGTAACAGCAAGAAAACACATAGACCAGAGCTCTGGGGTCGAAACTCATACACCTAGTATGGTATAGAGGAGAATCGACCTCGAGCCAAATTTTTCACAGGCTTATATAGGAAAAACTCAAGGGGGGAGAGCGGGGCAGGGAAAGTACAAGTTTGCATAACTAAGGGGTTCTGCCAAGGGACAAGGGGTTCTGCCAAGGGAATTCTACGTAACTAAGGGGTCATGTCCTATTATTTGGCAATGTACCCGGTTCATTCTGAGGTTGTTCCAGGAGGCCCTTATCTCAAAAATGTTCTTGGAACAGTCCTTAGTTGGGAGGGTTCGAACTCTAGGGTGAGGAGTTCAGGAATGCATTCTGGGGTGAAGAGTTCAGGAGTGTTCTGGGAACAATCTCTAGATGGGAGGGGTCGGGCTCTGGGGTGAGGAAGAGTTCAGTAATTTTTTTATCTTTATTCTTCAGTTGGAAAAATGACTCATCTGTTAAAAGCACCTGTTCTATGCAGATGACCGGGCACAAAACACCCACATCGTGGCTCACAATTTATGCACAGCTAAAGTTTCAGAGAATCAGTGCACACTTCCAGCCTCTGTAGGCAACAGAGGCATAAGTGCGAGAGAAGGCCAGAAGGGTCTAGCACGTTCTTGTAATCAAGGTCAGTACTAGGAAGGTGGAGACAGGAGGGTACCAGGGGATATAGGGGATCTGGATGCTCCCTTCTGATCTCTTAGGACAGAATAAACTCTTGTG
Source organism: Mus musculus (assembly GCF_000001635.26). NCBI lineage: Eukaryota > Metazoa > Chordata > Mammalia > Rodentia > Muridae > Mus > Mus musculus. Next base: position 125,205 of record NW_012132912.1, read on the forward strand.
GTGTGCGTATGTACATTCAGAAAGAGTGCACACACATTCAATGTTACGCACATGAATAAATACAAACCAAAATGGCATGCAAGAGACTCTACAGTTGAAATAAAGTAGTGCCGTTTGCAGTGTTTCATGTTTCACGTTTGTTCAAGTTTTTCAAGTATGTAAGGGCTTATGAACCTAGAATTTGTCTTAAAGCCAGTAGTAGCTCATTCCCACCTCCTGAAAACTCCCTTTGAAGCGATGGTGCCTGGTACTCCATGTACGCATGAGCAGGATATATTCAGCCAATCAGCACAGACCTGATTTCTCCAGCTTGCATCACAAAGGGTCCTAAGAATCCTCAGTCCAGGCATCTCTGCTGACAAAGGTTTTTATACCATTGAGGAGTTGAGCATGGAAGGGTGCAGTTGTGAAGGTGTTCACCTCTGAGATAACCTGTAAGTGATAATCGGCTCTGCTCAGGGTTGTTGGACAGTTAATCAAGGTATGACAGGGTGGGGCATATCAGGCCCAGGTTGCCACTAGGTGAGAAAATGCCTCATGATCGCCATTTCCTATGGCTTCTGATTGTTAAGTGAAGGTGGAGGACCATATTCATGGCAGAGGATTGAACAGGTCAGGGCCTTAGAAGATTGTGAACCCTTGGAGGACACAATCATGGGGCCTTGGAATAGGATCAGAGAGCTGGCTGCAGGATTGAGGGTCGGGGGAGCATGGGGCTGTGAGTGAGGATCCTTGGCGCTTGTCCTGTGTGCTGTAAGGAGCCTTAGGGTCCAACTTGGCGCTTGTCCTGTGTGCTGTCCGGGATCCATTAGAAACACACTGAGGATTCCTCCCTCTTCATTGTCTTCTCTATGGTGTGTTCCTTTGGTATAGACTGTATGGACATTGCAGAGAGGGGAGTGGCGTAGGAAGAATGAATGAAAAGAAGAAGAGGAGACATTACAAGAGATTAATAAGTAATCTGGGAAGGATTCTGAACAGGGATCCTCCTGTCTAATCGCCCATGTATTGGGATTAAAGACTTGGACCACCAAGTTCAGGTTTTTCTCTCAGTTTTAGTTCTGTAGGATGGGATCTTCCTTTGTAGCTCAGGCTGTTCTGGCTTGGGCTGGCCTTTAACTTACAATCTTCAGATGTTTGAAATCCTCGGCTTCCCCCAATCCCAAATTTCTCCAATATAAGGATTTTCTGTGTGGGTAATGGTGGTGAGTGTTTGTTGTAGACTGAGCATTGGGTATTCTTGACATGAATATATAGTTACCATGTTCATCATCTTTCTGGATAGTACTATGAATTTACTTTAAAACAGAGATATACTGAAAATCGGAATTGCTGATGTTTTGTTTAAAAAGAATCTTTGGGAGATAGTACCAAAATTCAGATGCCTCAAAGTTTAAATGCAAACACATTTTGCTCATCATTTTTGGTGAGAAAGGGAGGACTCACGTATTAAAGGCTGACCTGTTTTTGCCTTTTTTAAACTGAGAAATGACAGATTGTTAACTTGGGTTCTAAAGAAGGATTTAAAATAAGTAAGTTAAAGAAGATTTTAAAACAAAGTTGGGAGGGAGAGGGACATGATAAATGGGATACATGAAGGAAATTGTAAGGGGAAGCATATATATATATGTGTGTGTGTGTGTGTGTGTATGTATATATATACATATACATATACACATACACATACATATACACATACACACACATACACATATACACGTGTAACCATATTGAATATGTATGCAAAACTCTCTGATAAAGACAAATTATTAAAAATATAAGTGTTAAAAAACAAAAGAAACAATCTTTCAATGAGCTAAAATAATTATTTGACTTTTTGACATTTTTAACTATTTAAATGATACCTTTGGATTTAGATAACTATTTTTTTTTTTCTTTTTTCCTTTTTATTTATATTTTTTAACTAAGAAGACAACTGAGCGCTTAATAGAAAAATGTCTATTAAGAAACTGCGGGTGATACCAAAGGAAGGTTACTTATTACTTTTTGACTTTGATTCAGATGAAGAAGAAGAGCAGGCTCATTCTGAAGGTATCCAGTCTTCAGTATTGATTGTGTCCTGCAGTTCATTAGACTTTTCCCAACTCACCTGCAATGGAAGAAGTCTTTTCTAAGTTTTCATGTACTTCATTTCTAATTTTACCTATATCTATATATTCCTATACCCGAGTTTTAGCAGTGCATATACCTACTCTTGGCACTTTAGACATAATATGTTGAGAAACAATAACTTGCTATGATTTTACCCCAGAAAAAGATCTGAACGGTGTTCCTATATGTTAGCAAAACATGAATTTATTTCATAAAACCTGCAAATAAATTATTTCATTCCTTTTTTCTATTATATATTTTCTTTATTTACATTTCAAATATTATCACCTTTTCTATTTACCCTCTGCAAATCCCCTCTCCTCTCACCTCTCCCCCTGCTTCCAACACACCCACCCCCAATTCCTGGCCCAGGCATTCCTTAATACTGGGGCATAGGACCTTTACAGTACCAAGGGTCTCTCCTCCCGTTGATGACATACTAGGCCATCCTCTCCTACATATGCAGCTGGAGCCATAAGTCCCACCATCTGTTTTATTTGATTGGTGCTTTAGTCCCAGGGAACTCTGGGGGTACTGGTTAGTTCATATTGTTTATCCTCCTATGGGGCTGCAAACCCCTTATGCTCCTTGGGTACTTTCTCTAGCTCCATCATTGGGGACCCTGTGCTCAGTACAATGGATGTCTGTGAGCATTCACTTCTGTATTTGTCAGGCACTGACAGATCCTCTCAGGAGACAGCTATATCAGTCTCCTGTCCCCAAGCTCTTGTTGGCATCTGCCATAGTGTCTGGGTTTGTTGGTTATTTATTGGATTGATCCCTGAGTGAGGCAGTCTCTGGATTCATTCAGTCTCAGCTGCAAACTTTGTCTCTTTAACTCCTTCCATGGGCATTTTGTTTCCCATTCTAAGAAGGAATGACGTATCCACACTTTGGTCTTCCTTCTTCTTGAGTTTCATGGGTTTTGCAGGTTGTGTCTTGGTTATTGTGAGCTTCTGGCATAATATCCACTTATCAGTGAATGCATATCATGTGTGTTCTTTTGTGATTGGGTTATCTCCCTTAGGAAGATATCATCAAGATCCATCCATTTGTCTAAGAATTTCAAGAATTCATTGTTTTTAATAGCTGTGTAGTATTTCATTATGTAAATGTACCACATTTTCTGTATCCATTCCACTGAAGAGGGACATCTGGGTTGTTTTCAGCTTCTTGCTATTATAAATAAAGATGCTATGAACATAGTGAAGCATGTCAGTATTACAAGTTAGCATATCTTCTGAGAATATGCCCAGGAGGAGTATTGCTGGATCTTCCAGTAAAACTATGTCCAATTTTCTGAGGAAACACCAGACTGACTTCCAGAGTGGTTTTACCAGCTTGCAATCTCACCAGCAATGGAGGAGTGTTCCTATTTCACCACATTCTCGCCAGCATCTGCTGTCATCTGAGTTTTAGATCTGAGCCATTCTGACTGGTATGAGGTGGAATCTCAGGTTTATTTTGACATGCACTTCCCTGATAATTAAGGATGATGAACATTTTTTAGGTGCTTCTCTGCCATTCGGTTTTCCTTAGTTGTGAATTCTTTGTTTATCTCTGTCCCCATTTTTTAATGGGGTTATTTGATTTTCTGGAGTCCAGATTCTTGAGCTCTTTATATATATTGGATATTAGTCCCCATCTGATTTAGGATTGGTAAAGATTTTTTCCCATCTATTGGTTGCTGTTTTGTCCTATTGACAGTGTCCTTTGACTTATAGAAGCTTTGCAATTTTATAAGATCACATTTGTCTATTCTTAATCTTACAGCACAAGCCATTGCTGTTCTGTTCAGGAATTTTTCCCTTGTGCCCATGTCTTCGAAGCTCTTCCCCACTTCCTCCTCTATAAGTTTCAGTGTCTCTGGTTTTATGTGGAGTTCCTTGATCTACCTAGACTTGAGCATTGTGCAATGAGATGAAAATAGATCAATTTGCATTCTTCTACATGCTAACTGCCAATTGAGCCAGCACCATTTGTTGAAAATGTTGTCTTTTTTTCCACTGGATGGTTTTTGCTCCTTTGTCAATGATCAAGTGACAATAGGTGTGTGGGTTCATTTCTGTGTCTTCAGTTCTATTCCATTTATCTACCTGTCTATCAGTATACCTGTACCATGCAGTTTTTATCACAATTGCTCTATAGTACAGCTTGAGGTCAGGCACGGTGATTCCAGGAGAGATTCTTTTATTTTTGAGAAGAGTTTTTGTATCCTAGGTTTTGTTCTTATTCCAGATGAATTTGCAAATAGCCCTTTCTAACTCAGTTAAGAATTGTGTTGGAATTTTCATGGGGATTGCATTAAATCTGTAGACTGCTTTCGGCAAGATAGCCATTTTTACTACATTAATCCTGCCAATCCATGAGCATGGGAGATCTTTCCATCTTCTGAGATTTTCTTTGATTTTTTCTTCAGAGACTTGACATTTTTATCATACAGATCCTTCTTTCACTTACTCAGTTAGAGTCACACCAACGTATTTTATATTATTTGTGACAATTCTGAAGGGTGTTGTTTCCCTAATTTCTTTTTCATCCTGTTTATTCTTTTTGTAGAGAAATGCCATTGATATGTTTGAGTTAATTTTGTATTCAGCTACTGCACTGAAGCTGTGTATCAGATTTAGGATTTCTCTGGTGTAATTTTTGGGGTCACTTATATATACTATCATATCTTCTGGAAATAGTGAGATTTTGTCTTCTTCCTTTCCAATTTGTATTCATTTGTTCTCTTTTTGTTGTCTAATTGCTCTGACTAGGACTTCAAGAACTATGTTGAATAGGTAGGGAGAAAGTGGGCAGCATTGTTTAGTCCCAGATTTCAGCGGGATTGCCTCCAGTTTCTCACCATTTAGTTTGATGTTGGCTACTGGTTTGCTATCTATTGCTTTTATTATGTTTAGGTATAGGCTTTGAATTCCTGACCTATCCTGGACTTTTACTATGAATGGGTGCTGTATTTTGTCAAATGTTTTCTCAGCATCTAATGAAATGATCATGTGATTTTTGTCTTTGAGTTTGTTTCTATAGTGGATTAAGTTGATGGATTTCTGTATATTAAACCATCCCTCATCACAGGTATCAAGTGTACTTGATCATGATGGATGATCATTTTTATGTATTCTTGGATTCAGTTTGCAAGGCTTTTATTGAATATTTTTGCATCAATTTTCATAAGGGAAATTGGTCTGAAGTTTCCTTTCTTCATTGGGTCTTTGTATGGTTTGAGTATAATTGTAATTCTGGCTTCATAGAACAAATTGAATAATGTTCCTTCTCTTTAGATTTTGCATAATGGTTTGAAGAGTATTGGTATTAGGTCTTCATGAAGATCTGATAGAATTCTGTACTAAACCCATCAGATCCTTGTCTCTTTTGTTTGGGAGACTATTAATGACTGCTTCTATTTCTTTAGGGGTTATGGGAGTATTTCTAGGGTTTATCTGATCCTGAATTATATTTGGTACCTGATATCTGGCTAGAAAAGTGTCCATTTCATCCAGATTTTCCAGTTTGGTTGAGTATAGGTTTTTGTAGTAGGATCTTATGATTTTTTGGATTTCCTAAGTTTCTGTTGTTATGTCTCCCTTTTCATTTCTGGTTTTGTTAATTAGGATGATGTCCCTGTGCCCTTTAGTGAGTCTGGCTAAGGGTTTACCTATCATGTTGATTTTCTCAAACAACCAGCTCCTGGTTTGGTTGATTCTTTGTATAGTTCCTTTGTTTCCACTTGGTTGATTTCAGTCCTGAGTTTGATTGTTTCCTGCCTTCTATTCCTCTTGGGAGAATTTGCTTCCTTTTGTTCTAGAGCTTTTAGTTGTGCTGTCAAGCTGCTCCTGTATCCTCTATCCAGTTTCTTTTTAGAGGCATTCAGGGCTGTGAAGTTTTCTCTTATTACTGTTTTCATTGTGTACCATATGTTTGGTTATGTTGTAGCTTCATTTTCATTAAACTCTAAAAAGTCTTTAATTTCCTTCTTTATTCCTTCCTTGACCAAGTTATCATTGAGTAGGTTGTTGTTCACATTCCACATATATGTGGATTTTCTATTATTTATATTATTATTGAAGATCAGCATTAGTCTGTGGTGATCTGATAGGATGCATGGGATTATTTCAATATTTTTATATCTGTTGAGGCATGTTTTGTGACTGATTATATGGTCAATTTTGGAGAAGGCCTCATGAGGTACAGAGAAGAAGGGATATCCTTTCGATTTAGGATAAAGTTTTCTATAGATATCAACTAATCCATTTGTTTCATAACTCCTGTTGGTTTCACTGTGTCTGTTTTTAGTTTTTGTTTCCAGGATGTGCCCATTGATGAGAGAGGGGTGTTGAAGTCTTCCACTATTATAGTGTGCAGTGCAATGTGTATTTTGAGGTTTACTAAAGTTTCTTTTATGAATGTGGCTGCCCTTGCATTTGGAGCATAGATGTTCAGAATTGGGAGTTCCTCTTGGTAAATTTAATTTTGATGAATATGAAGTGTTCCTCCTTGTCTTTTTTGATAACTTTGGGTTGAAAGTCAATTTTTTTTTGATATTCTAATGCCTACTCCAGCCTGTTTCTTGTGACCATCTGCTTGGAAAATTGTTTTCTAGCCTTTTACTCTGAGGTAATATCTGTCTTTGTCTGTGAGATTTGTTTCTTGTATGAAACAAAATGCTGGGTCATGCTTACACATTAAGTCTATTAGTCTATGTCTTTTTATTGTGGATTTGAGTCCACTGATATTAAGAGATATTAAGAAATAGTCGTTGTTGGGTCCTGTTATATTTGTTTTTAGAGATGGAATTTTGTTCATGTGGCCATCTTCTTTTAGGTTTGCTGCAAGATTACTTTCTTGCTTTTTCTAGAATGTAATTTCCCTCCTTGTTTTGGTGTTTTCCCTTCATTATACTTTGAAGGGCATGATTTTTTGGAAGATATTGTGTAATTTTGCTTTTGTCATAGAATACCTTGGTTTCGCCATCTATGGTAAAAGAGTTTTACTGTGTATAGTAGCCTTGGTTGGCATTTGTGCTCTCTTAGGGTCTGTATGTCAACTGTCCTGGATCGTCTGGCTTTCATAGTCTCTGGGGAGAAGTTAGGTGAAATTCTGATAGGTCTGCATTTATATGTTACTTGAACTTTTTTCCCTTACTGCTTTTAATATTCTCTTTGTTGTGTGCATTTGGTGTTTTGATTATTATGTGATGGCAGGAATGTCTTTTCTGGTCTAAAGTATTTGGGGATCTGTAGGCTTCTTTTATGTTCATGGGCATCTCTTTCTTTAGGTTAGGGAAGTTTTCTTCTATAATTTTGTTGAAGATATTCACTGGCCCTTTAAGTTGGAAATCTTACTTCTCATCTATACCTATTATCCTTAAGTTTTGTTTTCTCCTTGTATCCTCAATTTCCTTGATGTAATTATTTCATTTATAAAAGCTGTTTCAAAAACTCACGTGGGCAGTTTTTCCAGAGAAATGCAAATTGAAAATACTTTATTAACTATTACTTATATAGCATACTTTCAAATGTTTCCATTTTCTATTGTCAATATAGTAAAAAGGCCAGCATTTGGCAAACATGAGAATATGCCGCCTCACGTAGAAGCAGATGAAGATATAAGGTAATATTTTCAATTTTTCCCAGTTCAATAGAGTACTTCAAAAGTAGTGTTTGTGATCCCTTCACTGGAGGAGTAGATTCAGGAAAATCAACAATTCATGGTCAGATGCAACTATATATTGAGTTCAAGCCCTGCTTGGGGTCCTTAATTCCTTGCCATCACAAACACATAGCAACTTGGACAATATAGCCACCTGCATGGGATCTTCCCAGAAATAAACACAAACAAAAGGAGAAACATCATAAAAATAAGAGGGGGACCATCTGGGAAGAAGAAGGGTCTCAGCAAGTGTGGGAGAGTTATGAATAAACTACTGTGGGGTATAAATGTATGAATTGTTAAAAGTAAATAATTCAGGTTCACTTTGGTTGTCTACCATGTATTTTATATGCATATGACATTTGTTCCAAACCACACATTATATATCTATTCTAAATAATTAAAAGAAGTTCCTGTGTAAAGTTTTTTTTTGTGTGTGTGCTAGGCAAATGCTCTACCAGTCCACTATATTTCTAGCTTTAAAATTTTATTGTCCTTTCTTCACAGAGATGAACAAGACAGTATGTTGGATAAATCTGGAGGTAGGTGTTTTTGGAGATATTTGCCTGTTGTTTGAAGAGGACAGAAGATGGCATCAGATCTCTATAAACCCTATAGCATAGGAGGATAATTTTAGGTTTCACAATAATTGTAGTTTTCTTTAAAACACATACAGATGACTACTCACCCAACATTCAGAAACAAAGATTAGCTGAAGGTGTACCTCAGTGGTACAGCACCATGTAAAAGCTATGAGTTTCATCTTCAGTGGTGAAAAAAAAAACCCAACCAACACACGAAATTAACAAAACACCTACCAAACAAACAAAAAACAACAATAAGCCTCGCAAATGAAATGTTAGTTTTTCCAGTTTGCCCAATTAACTGTAAAGTGAGCAAGAAATGCAATTGGCTATTGTAAGGAAACAAACAAAACCAGCATTAAGCATTTTAGGAACTTAAATTTAGGCATGATTAGAGAAATATGCACCCCCCCCCAAAAAAAAAAGACAGTGGCTACAGCAACATAACAAACCCTGCAGAGGGGCTAGAATTATGGCTCATTTGGTAAAGTGCTTTCCTTGAAAATATATGGACTTAAGGTGGGGGCCTAGAATCCACTTTAAAAATGCAGGCTGCAGTCCAGTGCTGAGTAGGTAGAGATAGCTAGCTGGCTAGCCAGGCTAGTGACGTCGGTGAGCTGCAGATTCAGAGAGACCCTGTCTCTGAAGATTTAAGTTGGATCAGGCAGTGGTGGCGCATGCCTTTAATCCCAGCATTTGGGAGGCAGAAGCAGGGGGATTTCTGTGTTTGAGGCAACCCTGGTCTACAGGGTGAGTTCCAGGACAACCAGGGCTATATAGAGAAACCCTGTCTGGAAAAACAAACAAACAAAAAATGTAAGTTGGAATATGATTGAGAATACAGTCTTCTTCTGCACACATATACTGAAATGTATACACATCATTTTTGCTGAATCTCTTTTTATGATTTACAGAATCCTTTAAAATTATGGTTTTTTTTTCTTTTTCTGGAAATAGACAATATGAGGAAAGTGTCATATTTCTATAATCTCCACTGTATATTAAAAATAAACATCTATCGAGAGAAATGATCCAGCATACCTTAAAACACACACAGGACAGGGATGGAAAGATAGCTTTGAAATTAAGACCACTTGTTGCTCTTGGGGAAAACCAAGGTTTAGTTCCTAGGACCCATATAATGGCTCACAACCATTTGTAATTCTAGATCCCGGGGATTTGGCATCCTATTCTAGTTTCTATGAGCACCAGACATGCATGTTGAACAAATACAAACATGCAAAAGCACGTTAGTTAAATAAATAAAACAAATCCGAAATACACATAACAGCCCCTTCAACTGAAACAAAGTAGGAGAGTCTTCTTTGGGGTTCATTTTATTTTAACTTTCAAGTTAGTATTGCAAACTTGGAAAATGGAAAACTTCTGGGTAGTAGTGGCAGCTAAAATACTATCTCTTATTTGCTGCTTGGATGACAGATGACTGATAGAGCCTCTCTCACTTTAGTAAGCATGTGCAAACACGGCCAATCAGCAAGGGGCTTGGCTGAGATTGTTTTCCAGCTGCCCAATCCCTGTTACCCAGTATGCTTTGTGGTGGCCATGAAGCTGAGTTCTTGAGGAAGGGAAGTTTCTTGAGGAAGCATGGTAGGGGGAAGTCTCTGTGGAGGTAGTCAGTGACCTGTTAAAAGATGGTTAATAATGGTTCAGGTGGGGGTCCGGATGGGGTGAAGGTGGAGGGGCGGAGGTGTTACTTCCAGAGTAAGGAGAGGAGATGACCCTCCCTGGACTCCAGATAGCACTGCTGCTGGGTTCACAATCGACTTTACCCACTTAGACCTCTGCGGTGAAAAACGGAGAACTTCACTAAGGGCAGGAGTTTGAACAGCCTAGTATCTAGCAGAAAGCAGGAAGGCCAGGGAATTGGAGACCCCGAAAGTCATCCTTGGGCCTGGGGATGTGAAGTGTGAGTAAACTGGGGGTCAGTTAGTGGCAGAAACAGACTAGAACCTTTTCTGTGCTGCTGCTACCCGCCAGAAATTCATAAAAAACAAACTGAAGACGAGTCTTCATTTTCTTCTACCTGGTGTTGAAAGGCCAGATTGCCAAAATTTGTATATATAGGATCCAAACGGCCTCAAAATCCCGAGGCTCCTCTCAGCCTCTGAAGTGCTGGAACTTCAGACATACTTCAGGCCAGGCTGTGTTTATTTATGTGTTGTTTTGGTTTAGGAAAGTAAGCTCTAACTCTGTATCTCAGGAGTGTCTGAAACCTCATGTGCAGCTTGAACTGGCCTTGAAACTGAAGTCCTCAGCCTTACAAATGTACTGGGGCCTGAGGAAACATGCTTGTTTTATTTTTTATTTTTAAAATTTGTGGGGGTTTTTCATAGTTGAAGATTGAACCCAGAGCTTCTTGCTGTAGCAGTGAAATATATGTCCAGACAGACAGAACTTTATAATTTAGACTTGTATTTCGATGAAAAAGATTGAGGAGCTTGGTTGTGATAATAGCAACTATGATTTTACTTGGAGATTGAGATGCAGACACATTTGCTCTAACTCATCAAAAACCTTGCAGGAATGGGACCAACATGCAGATCCTCTTATGTTTAGATATAAACCCACTTGAAGTCACAGTTAAAGCCATCATAGTGTGTGTGTGTGTGTGTGTGTGTGTGTGTGTGTGTGTGTGTGTGTGTAAGAGAGAAAGAGAGAGAGAGAGAGAGAGAGAGAGAGAGAGAGAGAGAGAGAGAGAGAGTTTTAAACTGAAAAATAACAAACCTCTATTCTTTTATAGTAAGGAAGACCAAGATACTTTATTCAACTTAAATAATTCTTTTTAAAAATGTGTACATATTAAAGTTAAGGTTATTAATGGCTATCTTTGAAGCCAACTATTATGTTCCATGTTTAAATACTAAAGTCTTTAGTATTAAATCAGAGGGTAATAGAAATATGGTTTTATCTTTAAACCCTTCATGCAATTATGAAGTGCTGTTTTTGTAAAAATCATTCCTTAATGTTATTTTATATTTCAATTTTATTAGTTTAAGTGATTTTTTTAATTCAAATGGCTTGAGAAAATTTCTTTTTATTTTAAATCAGAAAACGTAAGTTTCTCAGAGGAATGGCAGCGTTTTGCACGTTCTGTAGAGACACCAATGGAAAACTGGAATTTGTTAAGTGGTGAACAGCAAGTTAGGAATGCTTCAGAATTGGACCTTATGGAAGGTACCAAATATTTAATGATGGGCATTGATGTTACACTTCCTTTTTTCTCAGTTGTTCTTCTTAGGCTTGTAAAGGAGATCAAAAATCTCATATTGTATCTCTTGTCTTTAATCACAACATATAAATAAACAGCTTAAAACATATTTTTAGATGACAATTAGACATTACTTGATTTTGTTTAACTTCTAGGCAAATAATAGATCTGCTTTAAAACCTAATGTTGGCACTATGCCTGAATGATCACAAAGTATTTCATTAAAATTTGCAAAATAACATAATTGTTTTAATATCTTGTTTTATTACGAACCCAGTACAGAATCCAGTAACTCATGATGATGGGAATGCAAATCCTGAAGAAGTAGTTGGAGATACATGGTAATGTGTTCAAACTTATTATTTCCTTCTTAGTGTAAGTACTTCCAGAAAAATTTAATTGATTGTATAGCAAGTAATGTATATTAATAATTGGAATATGATATATACTATAAACAATATTTCTATAAGATTAATCCTTAATTTGAATGGTTTTCTTGGAGGGTGTAATGTTGTGGGTCAAACTCTCATCGTCCTGCTTGTAGGACAAAAGCTGAGCAATCAAACAGTATCCCCAGCATCCTTACTTTGTAAAGCTTTAATTACTTCACAGATCTCCAGTACAAAATATACTGGGAAATTTTGAAGGTACATTTTTGGATATATAATTTGTTTAAACTATATAGTATTAACATAATTTATATATTAGGAAGTATTGATTAATATACTATATGACATCTTAATGACTTATTTATATGTAGTATTTTGTGAATATTTTTTTTAATTTAATTTATTTATTATGTGATATTATCTTTATTTACATTTCAAATAATAGCCCTTTCCTGGTTTCACCCCAGAAACTCCCTATTCCATTACCCCTCCCTGTGCTTCTATGAGGGTGTTTGCCCACCCACCCACTCCCACTTCCCCACCCTCGCATGTGGGTACACTGGGGCATTGAACCTTCACAGGACCAAGGACCTCTCCTCCCACTGATGTCTGACAAGGCCATCTTCTGCTATATATGCACTGGAGCCATGGGACCCCCTCTTTTGTTGATGGCTTAGTCCCTGGGTGCTCTGGGAGGTCTGGTTCATTCATATTGTTGTTCTTCCTATAAGGTTGCAAACCCCTTCAAATCCTTCAGTCCTTCCTCTAACTCCTCCACTGGGAATCCTATGATCAATCTGATGGTTGGCTGTGAGCATCAGCCTCTGTTCTTGCCAAGCTCTGTCAGAGCCTCTCAGGAGAAAGTCATATTAGGCTCCTGTCAGCAAGCACTTGTTGGCATCCACAATCGTGACTGGGTTTGGTGTCTGTATATGGGATGGATACACAGTTTGGGCAGACTCTAGATGGTCATTCCTTCAGTCTCCGCTCTGTACTTTGTCTCCATGTTTCCTCCCAGGAGTATTTTGTTCCCCATTCTAAGAAGGACTGAAACACCCACACTTTTGTCTTCCTTCTTCTTGAGCTTCTTTTGGTCTGTGAATTACATTTTGGGTATTCTGAGCTTTTAGACTAATATCCACTTATCAGTGAGTGCATACCATGTTTGTACTTTTGGGATTGGGTTACCTCACACAGGATTATATATTTTAGATCCATCCATTTGCCTGTGAATTTCATGAAGTAATTGTATCTGTACCATTACCATACATTTTTATCATTATTTCTCTATAATACAGCTTGAGGTCGGGAATGATTCCCCCTGAAGTTCTTTTATTGTTGAGAATATTTTTTTGATATACTGGATTTCTGTTATTCCAAATGATTTTTCAAATTGCTCTTTCTATCTCTATGAAGAATTGAGTTTGAATTTTGATGGAGATTGCATTGAATCTGTTGATTGCTTTTGGCAAGATGGCCATTTTTACTAAATTAATTGTGCCAATCTATGAGCATGGGAGATCTTTCCATCTTTTGAGATTTTCAATTTCTTTCTTCAGAGACTTGAAGTTCTTATCATACAGATCTTTCGCTTGCTTGGTTCGAGTCACACCAAGGTATTATAATTTGTGACTATTGTGAAGGGTGTTGTATCCATAATTTCTTTTTCAGCCTGTTTATCCTTTGAGTAGAGGAAAGCTACTGATTTGCTTGAGTTAATTTTATATCCAACCACTTTGCTGAATTTGTTTATCAGGTTTAGGGGTTCTCTGTTGGAATTTTGGGGGTCACTTACATATACTATCATATCATCTGCAAATAGTGATATTTTGAATTCTTCCTTTCCAATTTTTATCCCTTTGACCTCTTTTTGTTATATAGTTGCTATGGATATAACTTCTAGTACTATAAAATACTACTATATTATATACTACTGTGAATAGGTAGGAAGAGAGTGGTCTTGTCTTGTCTGATATTAGTGGGATTGCATCAAGTTTCTCTCCATTTATTTTGATGTTGGATACTGGTTTGCTCTATATTGCTTTTACTATGTTTAGGTATGGGCCTTGGCTTCTTGATCTTTCCAAGAATTTTATCATGAAGAGTTGTTGAATTTTTGCAAATGATTTCTCAGCATCTAATGAGATAATACTGTGTTTTTTTTCCTCAAGATTGTTTACATAGTGGATTACGCTGATGGATTTCCACATATTGAACCATCCCTGTATCCCTGGGATGAAGAACATTTGATCATGAAGGATGATCATTTTAACGTGTTCTTTGTTTGGGTTTACCAGAATTTTATTGAGTATTTTTGCATCAATATTCATAAGTGAAACTGGTCTCAAGTTTCCTTTCTTCATTTGGGTCTTTGTATGTTTTGGGTATAAGTGTAATTGTGGCTTCATAGAAAATTGAATAGTGTTCCTTCTCTTTTGATTTTGCATAAAAGTTTGAAGAGTATTGGTATTAGGTCTTCTTTGAAGGTCTGATAGAATTCTGTACTAAACCCATCCGATCCTGGGGTTTTATTTTTGGTGAGGGGGTGGGAGCCTATTAAAGACTGCTTCTATTTCTTTAGGGGTTATACGAGTGTTTACAGGATCTATTTGATCCTGATTTAAATTGGTACCTGATATCTGTCTAGACAGTTGTCCATTTCATCCAAATTTTCCAGTTTTGTTAAGTATAGGCTCTTATAGTAGGATCTGATAATTTTTTTTTGGGGGGGGGGTTCCTAAGTTTCTGTTTTTATGTCTCTCTTTTCATTTCTGGTTTTGTTAATTTGGACTCTGTGCCCTCTCTTTAGTCTACCTAAGGGTTTATCTATTTTGTTGATTTTCTCAAAGAACCAGCTCCTGGTTTGGTTGATTCTTTGTATAGTTCTTTTTGTTTCCACTTGTTTCATTTCAGCCCTGAGTTTGATTATTTCCTGCCTTCTACTCCTCTTGGGTGAATTTGCTTCCTTTTGTTCTAGAGCTTTTAACTGTGCTGCCAGGCTGCTAGTGTATGTTCTCTCCAGTTTCTTTTTTGGAGGCACTCAGAGCTATTAGTTTTTCTCTTAGAATGCTTTCATTGTGTCCCATAAGTTTGGATATGTTGTAGCTTCATTTTCATTAAACTCTAAAAGTCTTTAATTTCTTCCATGACCAAGTTATCGTTGATTAGACTGTTGTTCAACTACCACGTGTATATATATATATATATATATATATATATATATATATATATATATGGGTTTTGTATAATTTATATCATTATTGTTGTTGTTGTTGTTGTTGTTATTATTATTATTATTATTATTATTATTATTATTTGGGGGGTTAAGACAGGGTTTTTCTGTGTATCCCTGGCTGTCCTGGAACTCACTTTGTAGACCAGGCTGGCCTTGAACTCAGTAATCCACATGCCTCAGTGTCCCAAGTGCTGGGATTAAAGGCATGTGCCCCCATGCCTGGCTTATTTATATTATTATTGAAGATAAGCCTTAGTCCGTGGTGACTTGATAGGATGCATGGGATTATTTAAATATTTTATATCTGTTGAAGCCTGTTTTGTGACCCATTATATGGACAGTATTGGAGAAGGCATCATGAGGTGTTGAGAAGAAGGCACATTCTTTTGTTTTATGATAAAATGTTCTATGATATCTATAGATATAGATATCTGTTAAAACAATTTGTTTCATAACTTCTGTTAGTTTCACAGTGTCTCTCTTTTGTTACTGTTTCCAGGATCTGTTCATTGCTGAGAGTGGGGTGTTGAAGTTTCCCACTATTATTATGTAGGGTACAATATATACTTTGAGCTTTAGTAAAGTTTCATTTATGAATTTGGTTGCCCTTGCATTTGGAGCATGGATGTTCAGAATTGTGAGTTCATCTTTGTTGATTCACCCTTTGACAAGTATAGTGACAGTCCTTATCTTTAAAAAACAAAAACAAAAACAAAAGAAAAACAATAAAAAAAACAAACAAAAAAAAAACAATAACAAAAACCTTTTGGTTGTAAGTTGATTTTATTCCATAGTAGAATGGCTATTCCATCTTGTTTCCTGGAAATATTTGCTTGGAAATTTTTTTCCAGACTTTTCCTCTGAGGTAGTGTCTGTCTTTGTCACTAAGGAGGGTTTCCTGTATGCAGCAAAATCCTGGGTTCTGTTTATGTATCCAGTCTATTACTCTATGTCTTTTATTGGGGAATTGAATCCATTTCTATGAAGAAATATTAAAGACCAGTGACTGTTGGTTGTTTCCTGTTACTTTTGTTGTTTGAGGTGGAATTATGTTTATATTGCTATCTTCTTTGGGGTTTGTTGAAAGAAGATTTCTTTCTTGATTTTTGTATGGTGTAGTGTTTCCCTCCTTGTGTTGTAGTTTTCCATCTATTTTTTTGAAGGTTTCGATTCGTGGAAAGATATTGTGTGTATTTGGTTTTAACATGGAATACTTTGGTTTCTCCATCTACGGTAATTGATAGTTTTGCTGGGTATAGTAGCCTGGGCTGGCATTTGTGTTCTCTCAGGGTCTATATAACATCTGTCCAGAATCTTCTGGCTTTTATAGTCTCTGGTGAGAAGTCTGGTGTATTTCTAACAGGTCTGCCTTTTTATGATATTTGACTTTTTTCCCTTACTGCTTTTAATATTTTATCTTTAGTGCATTTGTTGTTCTGATTATTATGTGTCGGCAGGAATTTCTTTTCTGGTCCAGTTTATTTGGAGTTCTGTAGGCTTCTTGCATGTTCATGTGCATCTTTCTTTAGGTTTGGGAAGTTTTCTTCTATAATTTTGTTGAAGATATTTGCTGGCCCTTTGACTTGGGAATCTTCTCTCTCTTCTATATCTATTTTCCTTAGGTTTTGTCTTCTCATTGTGTCCTGGATTTCCTGGATGTTTAGGGTTAGGAGATTTTTGCATTTTGCATTTTCTTTCACTGTTGTGTCAATGTTTTCTATGGTATCTTCTGTACCTGAGATTCTCTATTCTATCTCTTGTATTCTGTTGGAGATGCTTGCATCTATGTCTCCTAGGTTTTCTTTCTCCAGGTTCATCTCTCTTTGTGAGTTTTTATTCTGTATTTCCATTTTTAGATCTAGATGGTATTTGTTCAATTCCATCACCTGTTTGATTGTGTTTTCTTTAACTTTTTAAGGGATTTTTGTGTTTCCTCTTTAAGGGCTTCTAGCTGTTTTCCTGTATTTCTTTAATGGAACTATTTTTGTTCTTAAAGACCTCTATCATCATCATGAGATGTGATTTTGAATCTGAATCTTTCTTTTCCAATGTGTTGGGGTATTCAAGACTTGCTCTGTTGGCCAAACTGGTTTCTGATGACACCGACTAGTCTTGGTTGCTATTGCTTATATTCTTGCACTTACCTCGTGCCATCTCATTTTCTTTGGTGCTACCTTCCCTTGCTGTCTCTGTCTGGAGCCTGTCCCTCCTGTAATCCTAGTTGTGTCAGAACTCATAGGAGTCCAGCTATCTCTGAGATCTTGGGATCCTGGGATCCTGATATTTTGGGTTTGTCTGAGCTCCTGGAAGTCATGCTGCCTCTTGGATCTTGAAATCCTGGTGTGACCAATCTCCTGAGATCCTGCTGTGTCAGAGCTCCTGGGGGTTAAGCTTTTTCTTGGTGTTGCAAGATTTGGTGAGGTGCCAGAGCCCTAGGTTTTCTCTAGACACAGTTGCATACTGCAAGGAACCTGTGCCTCTGGCCGGGAGGATGATTTTGTTTCCCTGGTTCTTGTGGGCGTCCCAGATACACAGGGTGTTGGGAAAGATATTGTGCCCTCAGCTCTGCTCTTCTGTCAGAACTCCAGTGTTCCTGGGTGTGTCTGATCTCCTGGGAGTCGAGCTTCCTCTGTGATCCTGTGATCTTTAGCATTTCAGAATACCTGAGAGTCGTGCTCCCTCTGGGTGTTTTAAGAGTGGGTGCAAAGCCAGTACCCCAGGTCTGATCCAGGTGCAGTTTCAGAACAGATGGAATCCATGCCACTGGAAAGGCAGGAGTTCCTGTGTCCCTGGATCCTTAGGGACTCAGTTACTCCTGATGTTGGGGCCATTCCTGTGATCCTGGGAGTGTTAGAGCACCTGGGATTTGAGCTTACTCTGGGTATTGTGGGACTAGGTCAGCACCCAAGAACTACTCATGACATGGACTCTTGCAAATATTTTTGATTTAGCATCATGGACTTATTTTTGCCTGTGGTACAGAAGTGAAAATGGTACTTTTTCAACAGGTGTGACATTAATTAAACTTAATTTTATTTTTTTCATATATTTCTGTCTGTGGTGCATATATACACATGTGGAGGGCAGAGGAGGATGTTGGGTTTTGCTCTATTTCTTTCCACCTTATTCCCGTAAGACCTGCTCTTTCACTGAACATGTAGCTAGATAAGCAGCCAGCAAGTCCTAGCAATTCTCACTCTGCCTACCACAGTGCTGCTATTGTAGAAGCAACCATCCATGGTTAGTTTTCTAAATGGGTACTAGAATCAAACTTGCGAACGTCCTCCTTTCACAGTAAACCCTATTTATTACTGAGGCATTTTCATAACTGCATTGAAGGGATTTTTAGAGGAAAAAAATGATGTAAACTTTTCTACATTCCATGTATTCAAAGCTAAGTGATATGTATACAAAATTCTGTACATGCAACAGTATTTCGTTGACCCAGTATTAATTTTATATTAAGTCAGTTTCTTTTCTAAAACTCCTCTGTGCTTTTCTTTATATGACACAATGGAAAAATGAATTCTTTAATATAACCCTTATTACTTATTTTTTTAAATTTTATTTTATGGGTATGTTTGTTTTGCTTGATTGTGTGTATGTACACAGCTTGTATGTCTTGTACCTGAGGAGGCCAGATGAAGGCATTGAATTCCCTGGAACTGGAGTTATAGGTTGTGAGCAACCTTGTGGATGCTGGGAATCCATTCTCAGATCTCTGGAAGGGAACCAGTGCTCTTAACTGATGAATCATCTCACCAATCCCCTCACTGATTTTTATAAAATGAATTATGTAACTGAAAGTGAAAGACAAATTTACTAACCAGTGAGGGAATGAAACTCAGATCCCAAAGAATCTATTTTAAATTATATGTAATTGAATGTTGCATGAGCTTTCTTAGAGGATAATAATTTGTCTTTGATATATAGTCTCACTATGTATGTCAGGCTGGCTGGAATTTTCCTAAGTAATCTATGTTGTCCTTTACACTGGAAATCTCCTGCTAAGCTTCCTAGACTAGGATCATAGACCCAAAACGTCTTACATGGCTTAAGAAACAATGCTCTTAATACCTATTTTTCAGACATATTTGTGTATTAGTGTTTTGCTTACAGGTATATATGTGCACCACATATGTGCCTGTTGCCCATACATATAAGATGATTATTTCAGACACCTTGGACCTGGAGTCACATAAAGAGAAAACACATGGAAACTTATATCAAAGATTCTTTCAAAAAATGCAACCAGAAATTAGAATGACTTTGGCAAACGAACAAATGGGAGAGGTAGAGTTGTTAGTTTTGTAGTGTCACATTTGTATCATTTTAAAAATTATATGTGGCTGAAGTTGAAAAAAAAACATTACTGAGCTTTTAGTAAAAATGTGTGTCTTTGATTTTGTCTAAGCAGTTAACCATATAACTTCATGCCTTCAAGTAAACTAAATCTAATTCTTAGAAATCTGTGAAAATTTTTATTTTCTACTTTAAGTACCTGTTAATGAGATTTTAAAATTTGATTTACATTAATTGTGGAAACACAGAAGTCTTACACAAAATCTTAGAAATGTAATTTGTTGTTTATTATGTTTAACAATATGGAAAAAAATCAATTACATATGCAGACAATTTGTATATTTTAATTGACTTATGTTTTGCACTAAGTCTTAACTGAATCAATATAGGAAAATAAATTAGACATTATATTTGATAGAAAATAATGAAAAAATACTTTGAAATACAATTAATATTCTAAAATAAGATATATATGTATTAAAACTTCTTTAATTTTTGAAAAGCTAAAACATAAAAGAAGACTTCTCTGATAATCTTTCAGGGAAAAAAACTATAATGATTTCCCATTAGATAATTTTTTACTGCTGTTTTTCTTTTTATAGTATGAAATGGTCAATTTAATTTGTTTTGAGTGGTCTTTTTCATATCGGTATGAAATGTGACTGCTTTTATTACTGTGCTTTACAGAAAGAAGATCAACAACAAATTGTGTGAGCAGAAGTTTGATATGGATATACAGAAATTCAATGAAGAACAAGATAAATCAGTGGTTGGTATCATAACTAACTTCATAATTAACCTAGAATAACTAAGTATCAAGTAGGAATGGAGAAACTAGCCTTGTGTTGGGCACATGAAACGAAGTTAAGTTTCATTATCTATCTATCCTTGGTTCTGTTCTAGTCCTACTGAATTGTAAAGCAGAGAAGTATGATCACATACTATATCAATGAAAACCACTAGGTATTTTCTTGTAGACCAGATTATAAATTTTCAAGAGGCAGACTTTTGCTGAAAGATGAAGAGAGGATTACCAGTTTCTACAAAAGTAAGCACACTATGTCAGCCTCAGGTACAGTTGAAAGGAGAGAGAAAGCTTACTTACTGGTGTCATCTGGACTCTGTTGTTAATATTCGAAAGCCATCTCAAACTGGCAAATCAGTTCTTACAATCCTAAACTTAGTACAAATTTAGTAACAGTGGATAGAAACAACCTTTCTCAACAGCCCTGGCAGAATATTCCTGTGGAAGAATATCACCAAACTATTTTAGATCATCTCTCCATTACTGTACCAATGACTGTAGTCATCACATAGTTTCCAAGTAAGATCTGAGATGATGACCATATTAACTATTTTTTATTTGATTGGTTAATAGTTTGAGAAGTATTCAATTTGAAATGAACAGGAGATCCATTCCTGCCTGGGAAGGCATTGAGGAAGCCGCCATTATGAGTCAGTTCTGGAAAGAGATAGGGACTAAAGATAAAAAGTAAATAAATACTCCAATTGAAGGCAATTTTTAAACCTTGAACCCTGGATGAAATTTCAAGGGGGAGTAATCATCCATGTATATGAGGAGTCTAAAGACAGACTCCCAGAGTACTTCAATATTTGTAATTCTGCATGAGGTGGGGGTGAGGGGGTGAGAGTGAACCAGAAAGGGAAGAGAACAATTGGTACAAATAAAACTACTATGAGTGAAGGAAAACATTTAAGGAAGAAAAGTTCACTAACTTTGTCATATGCTGCTAATGGGTCAAATAAAATAGATTTGCAGGGCTTGAAGATGGTTTATTTGGTAATCTTTCTCACTGTAGGCATGGAGACTCGAGTTTATATTCCCTGAGTAAGCATGCACGCACACACCTCCACCACCATCACTACCACCAACACCACCAACAACAAAACAAACAAGCAAAACTAAAAACAAACCACCACAACAATAAAAGTTGGTGTGGTGGTGAGTATTTTAGAACCACCAAACTCAGATTTAGTTCAGAGATAAGAAGATTCCCAGAGCTTCCTAGCCACCAGTTGTAGCCTAATGGATGAATTCTAGGTTCATTGAGACCCTGTCTCCCAAACAGTGGGATGCAACCAAAGAAGACACCCAATATTAATCCTTTGTCTCCATATGTATGCACGTGTACATTTTTTAAAGAGAAACTTCACAAAGTGGAGGTCATTGTACTTAATCAGGATGATTTGAGTGGAAATGTGAGGTACAAAACTGATCACTGTGAATAAAGGACAAAATAGGAATGTAGTAGCAGAAGGAGAAAAGGTGTAAACAGCCTGTCTTAATTTTTTAAATGCAAATTACCATGGTTGTCTGCCAACATAAAGAATACAAAGAGAAATTTATATTACTACTTCCATTGTTACTTGAGATTGGAACCTAGATAAAACAAATCTACCACTAGATTGGACTTAGTAAAGAATAAGTATAAGGCATCCTTAAGAAAGGAAAAGAAAGTAGAAGACATGGCACATACACCTTAGGTGGGGGCTAGATACAGAGATGAGGTAGTGAACCACCTCCTGGGATTACTTCTGCTGGTTAGAAAAAGGAGGCCACCATATGGTAAAAGCATTAACACTAGCTAGAGTTAAGCTTCCAGGGCTAGGATTTTACCAAGTTCATGTTTACATGGTGCATGCCTATAAACTTAAGTACTTGAGAGGCTAAGGCCAGTCTCTGCAGCATGGCAAACACTTTCTCATAAAAAAAAGTTTTATTAACCCACAATTGGTAGTATAATTGTATTTCATGTTACTTAAAAATATAAGTATATTTAGTCATAATAGTTGTTAAAATGTTAAATCACTTGGAAAACTATTCCTTTTACATTTCATATGGAATTATTTTTGCTCACGTAAATATTTTAGTATTGGAAATACATTAAGTGGTTGGTTGTTAGCCTAGCATTCATGCTGCATGGCAGTAAAAACAAAAATGAACAGAATTGTTACAGTAATGTTTTCCTTTTACATTTGTAGAACAATTATCAAAAAGAACAACAAGCATTAAAACTGTCCGAATGTAGTCAGAATCTGACCCTGGAAGCAATTGAAGACATGCATGAGAAGTCCATGGAGGTATGTTGCACATGGTCCATAAAATGTCCTTAGGAAACGAAATATGTTTTAGGAATCAAAAAGTTTAACTACTTGATATTTTGAATTATTTCTTACTGAAGTGACTGATATTATCTGTAAAATCCTAATGACTTTGTAGGAATTATTCAAGACATGAAATGATAAATTGGGAATTTGACCTCAGATGTACCTCATAGTTTATTAACACTATAATTATCCTGCTTAACTAAACATAGCACATCTATACATCATTTGCAGAGAATCTTTCATATTTGTATCCTTTGGAGTTTCTTTAGTAAGAAGTGCTTTTCTGTTTTAGGGTTTGATGAACATGGAGACCAACAACTACGATATGCTTTTTGATGTAGATGGTGAAGAGACATTATGAAGCATACTCTGAAGTACTCTTCTCCTTTCCCATCTTCAGACTAATGAAGCATACATATTTCTCACTTGCTGGTACATTTGTAACCAAATAAAAAATTCACTAACATTTTTGTCTCCTATGAAACAGAGTTTGAAAGGCTCTTTAATCCTTGTAATTCTGATGATTCTAAGAAGGAAGTTAACCCCCGTGAAGTGATTACAAAGTTAACTAGGAGGTATACCTTTAGAGTCAAAATAGAACTCCTTTATTTTTAAACATCTTTAATCATTTTCTTGTTTAAGTGTAAGAGCCTCTTTATATTAACTTCCAAACAAAATCTAAATGAATAAGTGAGTGGCAAATAGTCCTTTGTACCGAACTTCCACACACTAATGTAGTGAATTATTTAAAATTTATTCCTTAATCTTTTTTTAAAGTCTAGACTTTATCCCCCTCCTTGTCCACCCTCTGATTGTTCCACATCCCATACCTCCTTGCCTCATGCTCCCACACCCCAACTCCCCATCTCTAAGAGGATGTCCCCACCATCCTACCCCCACCCCACCAGACCTCCCTACTCCCTGTGGCCTCAAGTCTGTATATGTGTTGGGTCTTCATATCAGCTGGTGTATGCTGCCTGGTTGGTGGCTCAGTGTCTGAGAGATCCTGGGAGGTCCAGGTTATTTGAGACTGTTGGTCCTCCTCCTTCAACTCCTCTTCCTCAGCTTCTTCTAGCTTTTCCCACCACAGGGGTTCCCAGCTTCTGTCCATTGGTTGCATGTAAATTTCTGCATCTGACTCTTTCACCTGATGGTTGGGTCTTTAAGAGGGCAGTCATGATAGGCCCATTTTTGTGAGCACACCATAGCATCAGTAATAGTGTCAGGCCTTGATGCCTCTCCTTGAGCTGGATCCCAATTTGGGCCTGTCATTGGATCTCCTTTTCCTTAGGCTTTTCTCCATTTTTTTTCCAGTAGTTCTTTCAGACAGAAACAATTCTGGGTTAGAGCTTTTGACTGTGGGATGGCAACCCCATCTTTCCACTTGATGTCCTGTCTCTCCACTGGAGGAAGACTCTACAAGTTCCCTCTCCCCACTGCAGGGCATTTCATCTAAGGTCCCTCCCTTTGAGTCCTGAGAATCTCTCACCTCCCAGGTCTGTGGTATATTCTAGAGGGTTTTCTAACCTCCTACATATCAAAGATGCCTGTTTCCATTCTTTTTGCTAGTCCTCAGCGCTTCAGTCCTTTTTCCCACCCCCACAATACCTGATCATGTTCCTCTCCTCTTCTCCTTGTCTGCTTTCCCACCCAGGACCCCTCCCCCTCCCTGTAGTGATTTTTTTAACCTTCTTAACATTTCTAATTATTTTTATTCATAAGGATAATTGAAATTTATTTTTGATTCATTATCTTATTAGTTCCCGAAGGTACAAGTTACAAATATAGAAGGCACATTGGTTTGGTTTTATTTCATTTATTTTATTTTTGAGACAGGCACTTAGTATTTTTTTGTATGTCTAGTAAGGTCTAGAATGTTTTGGTTCAGCATTCCATGTAGGTGCTATACAGGAATGTGACAACATACCTGGCTTACACTGTTCTTAAGAAAATAGTCCCAAAAAATCTCCTATAAACACTATAAAATTAACACTGTCAGCTCTGAGAGATGAAAATATTTCCTGTTCACTTACAGAATTCATTGACAGAAAGTATATTTGTTTCTTGAAACAAACTAGACTGCTAACTGTGAGGCAGGATAAAAGAACTGATTAGCCCCATCTCACTGTTCCAGGCCCAGCCCCTTCTCTCTGTTCCCATTGTTCTTGTTTCTGAGCTCTCTGTCTCTGTCTTTGTTCTCAGCTTCCCCTCTATCTGTTCTCTGCCCTACTTTTTCTGACCGAATGACTTTGCTTCTTCTGTCTGTCTGCCTCTATCCCTTCCCCAGTTCCTCACTCTTCTCCCCTCCCCCAATAAATCCATTTTATACCAGGTCTGTTGCATGGTATAATTTCTCAGGGGCACACCTTGCATGAGCCCACCAAAGGTACTCCCTTGCCATGTTATATTTCATAACACTAACACATTAAATGCAACTGACAAAATCTATAAATATTAGTTTGAGACATGGATTTTTTTATTCTCATAAAGGCATCAAAACATCATTTCATTGTGCTTGGCCTTCAGATAAATGACACCTAACCTTACCTAATGCTTAAGAATGCTTCACATGCTCTTCCGCTCGACTCGAGACTCGAGCCCCGGGCTACCTTGCCAGCAGAGTCTTGCCCAACACCCGCAAGGGCCCACACGGGACTCCCCACGGGACCCTAAGACCTCTGGTGAGTGGACCACAGTGCCTGCCCAAATCCAATCGCGCGGAACTTGAGACTGCGGTACATAGGGAAGCAGGCTACCCGGGCCTGATCTGGGGCACAAGTCCCTTCCGCTCGACTCGAGACTCGAGCCCCGGGCTACCTTGCCAGCAGAGTCTTGCCCAACACCCGCAAGGGTCCACACGGGACTCCCCACGGGACCCTAAGACCTCTGGTGAGTGGATCACAGTGCCTGCCCCAATCCAATCGCGCGGAACTTGAGACTTCGGTACATAGGGAAGCAGGCTACCCGGGCCTGATCTGGGGCACAAGTCCCTTCCGCTCGACTCGAGACTCGAGCCCCGGGCTACCTTGCCAGCAGAGTCTTGCCCAACACCCGCAAGGGTCCACACGGGACTCCCCACAGGACCCTAAGACCTCTGGTGAGTGGATCACAGTGCCTGCCCCAATCCAATCGCGTGGAACTTGAGACTGCGGTACATAGGGAAGCAGGCTACCCGGGCCTGATCTGGGGCACAAGTCCCTTCCGCTCGACTCGAGACTCGAGCCCCGGGCTACCTTGACAGCAGAGTCTTGCCCAACACCCGCAAGGGCCCACACGGGACTCCCCACGGGACCCTAAGACCTATGGTGAGTGGAACACAGCACCTACCCCAATCCAATCGCGTGGAACTTGAGACTGCGGTACATAGGGAAGCAGGCTACCCGGCTTGATCTGGGGCACAAACCCCTTCCACTCCACTCGAGCCCCGGCTACCTTGCCAGCTGAGTCGCCTGACACCCGCAAGGGCCCACACAGGATTCCACACGTGATCCTAAGACCTCTAGTGAGTGGAACAGAACTTCTGCCAGGAGTCTGGTTCGAACACCAGATATCTGGGTACCTGCCTTGCAAGAAGAGAGCTTGCCTGCAGAGAATACTCTGCCCACTGAAACTAAGGAGAGTGCTACCCTCCAGGTCTGCTCATAGAGGCTAACAGAGTCACCTGAAGAACAAGCTCTTAACAGTGACAACTAAAACAGCTAGCTTCAGAGATTACCAGATGGCGAAAGGCAAACGTAAGAATCCTACTAACAGAAATCAAGACCACTCACCATCATCAGAACGCAGCACTCCCACCCCACCTAGTCCTGGGCACCCCAACAAAACCGAAAATCTAGACCCAGATTTAAAAACATTTCTCATGATGATGATAGAGGACATCAAGAAGGACTTTCATAAGTCACTTAAAGATTTACAGGAGAGCACTGCTAAAGAGTTACAGGCTCTTAAAGAAAAGCAGGAAAACACAGCCAAACAGGTGATGGAAATGAACAAAACCATACTAGAACTAAAAGGGGAAGTAGACACAATAAAGAAAACCCAAAGCGAGGCAACGCTGGAGATAGAAACCCTAGGAAAGAGATCTGGAACCATAGATGCGAGCATCAGCAACAGAATACAAGAAATGGAAGAGAGAATCTCAGGTGCAGAAGATTCCATAGAGAACATCGACACAACAGTCAAAGAAAATACAAAATGCAAAAGGATCCTAACTCAAAACATCCAGGTAATCCAGGACACAATGAGAAGACCAAACCTACGGATAATAGGAATTGATGAGAATGAAGATTTTCAACTTAAAGGGCCAGCTAATATCTTCAACAAAATAATAGAAGAAAACTTCCCAAACATAAAAAAAGAGATGCCCATGATCATACAAGAAGCATACAGAACTCCAAATAGACTGGACCAGAAAAGAAATTCCTCCCGACACATAATAATCAGAACAACAAATGCACTAAATAAAGATAGAATATTAAAAGCAGTAAGGGAGAAAGGTCAAGTAACATATAAAGGAAGGCCTATCAGAATTACACCAGACTTTTCACCAGAGACTATGAAAGCCAGAAGAGCCTGGACAGATGTTATACAGACACTAAGAGAACACAAATGCCAGCCAAGGCTACTATACGTGGCCAAACTCTCAATTACCATAGATGGAGAAAACAAAGTATTCCACGACAAAACCAAGTTCACACAATATCTTTCCACGAATCCAGCCCTTCAAAGGATAATAACAGAAAAGAAGCAATACAAGGACGGAAATCACGCCCTAGAACAACCAAGAAAGTAATCATTCAACAAACCAAAAAGAAGACAG
Organism: Mus musculus; assembly: GCF_000001635.26. Lineage (NCBI taxonomy): Eukaryota > Metazoa > Chordata > Mammalia > Rodentia > Muridae > Mus > Mus musculus. The sequence continues at coordinate 152,659 of NW_012132912.1, forward strand.
CCACAAGAACAGAATGCCAACTCTAACAACAAAAATAAAAGGGAGCAACAATTACTTTTCCTTAATATCTCTTAATATCAATGGACTCAATTCCCCAATAAAAAGACATAGACTAACAGACTGGCTACACAAACAGGACCCAACATTCTGCTGCTTACAGGAAACCCATCTCAGGGAAAAAGACAGACACTACCTCAGAGTGAAAGGCTGGAAAACAATTTTCCAAGCAAATGGACTGAAGAAACAAGCTGGAGTAGCCATTTTAATATCGGATAAAATCGACTTCCAACCCAAAGTTATCAAAAAAGACAAGGAGGGACACTTCATACTCATCAAAGGTAAAATCCTCCAAGAGGAACTCTCAATTCTGAATATCTACGCACCAAATGCAAGGGCAGCCACATTCATTAGAGACACTTTAGTAAAGCTCAAAGCATACATTGCACCTCACACAATAATAGTGGGAGACTTCAACACACCACTTTCTTCAATGGACAGATCGTGGAAACAGAAACTAAACAGGGACACAGTGAAACTAACAGAAGTTATGAAACAAATGGACCTGACAGATATCTACAGAACATTTTATCCTAAAACAAAAGGATATACCTTCTTCTCAGCACCTCACGGGACCTTCTCCAAAATTGACCATATAATTGGTCACAAAACAGGCCTCAATAGATACAAAAATATTGAAATTGTCCCATGTATCCTATCAGACCACCATGGCCTAAGACTGATCTTCAATAACAACATAAATAATGGAAAGCCAACATTCACGTGGAAACTGAATAACACTCTTCTCAATGATACCTTGGTCAAGGAAGGAATAAAGAAAGAAATTAAAGACTTTTTAGAGTTTAATGAAAATGAAGCCACAACGTACCCAAACCTATGGGACACAATGAAAGCATTTCTAAGAGGGAAACTCATAGCGCTGAGTGCCTCCAAGAAGAAACGGGAGACAGCACATACTAGCAGCTTGACAACACATCTAAAAGCCCTAGAAAAAAAGGAAGCAAATTCACCCAAGAGGAGTAGACGGCAGGAAATAATCAAACTCAGGGGTGAAATCAACCAAGTGGAAACAAGAAGAACTATTCAAAGAATTAACCAAACGAGGAGTTGGTTCTTTGAGAAAATCAACAAGATAGATAAACCCTTAGCTAGACTAACTAGAGGGCACAGGGACAGCATCATAATTAACAAAATCAGAAATGAAAAGGGAGACATAACAACAGATCCTGAAGAAATCCAAAACACCATCAGATCCTTCTACAAAAGGCTATACTCAACAAAACTGGAAAACCTGGACGAAATGGACAAATTTCTGGACAGATACCAGGTACCAAAGTTGAATCAGGATCAAGTTGACCATCTAAACAGTCCCATATCACCTAAAGAAATAGAAGCAGTTATTAATAGTCTCCCAACCAAAAAAAGCCCAGGACCAGATGGGTTTAGTGCAGAGTTCTATCAGACCTTCAAAGAAGATCTAATTCCAATTCTGCACAAACTATTTCACAAAATAGAAGTAGAAGGTACTCTACCCAACTCATTTTATGAAGCCACTATTACTCTGATACCTAAACCACAGAAAGATCCAACAAAGATAGAGAACTTCAGACCAATTTCTCTTATGAATATCGATGCAAAAATCCTCAATAAAATTCTCCCTAACCGAATCCAAGAACACATTAAAGCAATCATCCATCCTGACCAAGTAGGTTTTATTCCAGGGATGCAGGGATGGTTTAATATACGAAAATCCATCAATGTAATCCATTATATAAACAAACTCAAAGACAAAAACCACATGATCATCTCGTTAGATGCAGAAAAAGCATTTGACAAGATCCAACACCCATTCATGATAAAAGTTTTGGAAAGATCAGGAATTCAAGGCCCATACCTAAACATGATAAAAGCAATCTACAGCAAACCAGTAGCCAACATCAAAGTAAATGGAGAGAAGCTGGAAGCAATCCCACTAAAATCAGGGACTAGACAAGGCTGCCCACTTTCTCCCTACCTTTTCAACATAGTACTTGAAGTATTAGCCAGAGCAATTCGACAACAAAAGGAGATCAAGGGGATACAAATTGGAAAAGAGGAAGTCAAAATATCACTTTTTGCAGATGATATGATAGTATATATAAGTGACCCTAAAAGTTCTACCAGAGAACTCCTAGACCTGATAAACAGCTTCGGTGAAGTAGTTGGATATAAAATAAACTCAAACAAGTCAATGGCCTTTCTCTATACAAAGAATAAACACGCTGAGAAAGAAATTAGGGAAACAACACCCTTCTCAATAGTCACAAATAATATAAAATATCTTGGCGTGACTCTAACTAAGGAGGTGAAAGATCTGTATGATAAAAACTTCAAATCTCTGAAGAAAGAAATTAAAGAAGATCTCAGAAGATGGAAAGATCTCCCATGCTCATGGATTGGCAGGATCAACATTGTAAAAATGGCTATCTTGCCAAAAGCAATCTACAGATTCAATGCAATCCCCATCAAAATTCCAACTCAATTCTTCAACGAATTGGAAGGAGCAATTTGCAAATTTGTCTGGAATAACAAAAAACCTAGGATAGCAAAAAGTCTTCTCAAGGATAAAAGAACTTCTGGCGGAATCACCATGCCAGACCTAAAGCTTTACTACAGAACAATTGTGATAAAAACTGCATGGTACTGGTATAGAGACAGACAAGTAGACCAATGGAATAGAATTGAAGATCCAGAAATGAACCCACTCACCTATGGTCACTTGATCTTCGACAAGGGAGCTAAAACCATCCAGTGGAAGAAAGACAGCATTTTCAACAATTGGTGCTGGCACAACTGGTTGTTATCGTGTAGAAGAATGCGAATCGATCCATACTTATCTCCTTGTACTAAGGTCAAATCTAAGTGGATCAAGGAACTTCACATAAAACCAGAGACACTGAAACTTATAGAGGAGAAAGTGGGGAAAAGCCTTGAAGATATGGGCACAGGGGAAAAATTCCTGAACAGAACAGCAATGGCTTGTGCTGTAAGATCGAGAATCGACAAATGGGACCTAATGAAACTCCAAAGTTTCTGCAAGGCAAAAGACACGGTCAATAAGACAAAAAGACCACCAACAGATTGGGAAAGGATCTTTACCTATCCTAAATCAGATAGGAGACTAATATCCAACATATATAAAGAACTCAAGAAGGTGGACTTCAGAAAATCAAATAACCCCATTAAAAAATGGGGCTCAGAACTGAACAAAGAATTCTCACCTGAGGAATACCGAATGGCAGAGAAGCACTTGAAAAAATGTTCAACATCCTTAATCATCAGGGAAATGCAAATCAAAACAACCCTGAGATTCCACCTCACACCAGTCAGAATGGCTAAGATCAAAAATTCAGGTGACAGCAGATGCTGGCGAGGATGTGGAGAAAGAGAAACACTCCTCCATTGTTGGTGGGAGTGCAGGCTTGTACAACCACTCTGGAAATCAGTCTGGCGGTTCCTCAGAAAACTGGACATAGTACTACCGGAGGATCCAGCAATACCTCTCCTGGGCATATATCCAGAAGATGCCCCAACAGGTAAGAAGGACACATGCTCCACTATGTTCATAGCAGCCTTATTTATAATAGCCAGAAGCTGGAAAGAACCTAGATGCCCCTCAACAGAGGAATGGATACAGAAAATGTGGTACATCTACACAATGGAGTACTACTCAGCTATTAAAAAGAATGAATTTATGAAATTCCTAGCCAAATGGATGGACCTGGAGGGAATCATCCTGAGTGAGGTAACACATTCACAAAGAAACTCACACAATATGTATTCACTGATAAGTGGATATTAGCCCCAAACCTAGGATACCCAAGATATAAGATATAATTTGCTAAACACATGAAACTCAAGGAGAATGAAGACTGAAGTGTGGACACTATGCCCCTCCTTAGATTTGGGAACAAAACACCCATGGAAGGAGTTACAGAGACGGAGTTTGGAGCTAAGATGAAAGGATGGACCATGTAGAGACTGCCATAGCCAGGGATCCACCCCATAATCAGCATCCAAACGCTGACACCATTGCATACACTAGCAAGATTTTATTGAAAGGACGCAGATGTAGCTGTCTCTTGTGAGACTATGCCGGGGCCCAGCAAACACAGAAGTGGATGCTCACAGTCAGCTAATGGATGGATCATAGGGCTCCCAATGGAGGAGCTAGAGAAAGTAGCCAAGGAGCTAAAGGGATCTGCAACCCTATAGGTGGAACAACATTATGAGCTAACCAGTACCCCGGAGCTCTTGACTCTAGCTGCATATATATCAAAAGATGGCCTAGTCGGCCATCACTGGAAAGAGAGGCCCATTGGACTTGCAAACTTTATATGCCCCAGTACAGGGGAATACCAGGGCCAAAAAGGGGGAGTGGGTGGGCAGGGGAGTGGGGGTGGGTGGATATATGGGACTTTTGGTATAGCATTGGAAATGTAAATGAGTTAAATACCTAATAAAAAATGGAAAAAAAAAATAAAAAATAGCAACAAAAAAAAAAAAAAGAATGCTTCACATATGTCTTCAAACATAAGTAATCAAGAATGCCTTCTATTTTCATGTTCAGCAAACATATAGAAGTTTGATTTTTAGATTCATTTTTTTTTAGTATTAGTATTTTATTTATTCATGCAGATTCAACATCTTGCAAACTTTATATGTTTCAGTATGGGGGAACAACAGGGCCAAGAAGTGGGAGTAGGTGGGTAGGGGAGTAGGGGGAGGGTCTAGGGGGTTTGGGGGATAGCATTTGAAATGTAAATGAAGAAAATACCTAATTTTAAAAAAGAAATAATTCTGATAGGCCTGAATTTATGTGTTACTTGACCTTTCTCCGTTACTGCTTTTAATATTCTATCTTTATTTAGTGCATTTGTATTTCTGATTATTATGTGTCGGAAAGAATTTCTTTTCTGTCTATTTGGAGTTCTGTAGGCTTCTTGTATGATCATGGGCATCTCTTTCTATAGGTTTGGGAAGTTTTCTTCTATGATTTTGTTAAAGATATTTGCTGGCCCTTTAAGTTGAAAATCTTTTTTCTCATCAACTCCTATTATCCATAGGTTTGGTCTTCTCATTTTGTCCTGTATTTCCTGGATGTTTTGAGTTAGGATCTTTTGCATTTTTTATTTTCTTTGATTGTTGTGCCGATGTTCTCTAAGGAATCTTCTGCACCTGAGTTTCTCTCTTCCATCTCTTGTATTCTGTTGCTGATGCTCACATCTATGGTTTTAGATTTCTTTCCTATGTTTTCTATCTCCAATGTTGCCTCACTTTGGGTTTTCTTTATTGTGTCTACCTCCCGTTTTAGGTCTAGTATGGTTTTGTTCATTTCCATCACCTTTTTGGATGTGTTTTCCTGTTTTTCTATAAGGACTTCTACCTGTTTGTGTTTTCCTGTTTTTCTTTGAGGACTTGTAACTCTTTAGCAGTGCTCTCCTGTATTTCTTTAAGTGAGTTATTAAAGTCCTTCTTGATGTCCTCTACCATCGTCATGAGATATGCTTTTAAATCTCGGTCTAGCTTTTCGGTTGTGTTTGGGTGCCCAGGACCAGGTGGGGTGGGAGTGCTGCATTCTGATGATGGTGAGTGGTCTTGATTTCTGTTAGTAGGATTCTTTTTTTTTAATTAGGTATTTTCCTCATTTACATTTTCAATGCTATCCCAAAGGTCCCCCATTCCCACCCCCCCAATCCCCTACCCACCCACTGCCCCTTTTTGGCCCTGGTGTTCCCCTGTACGGGGGCATATAAAGTTTGCAAGTCCAATTGGCCTCTCTTTGCAGTGATGGCCGACTAGGCCATCTTTTGATACATATGCAGCTAAAGACAAGAGCTCCCGGGTACTGGTTAGTTCATATTGTTGTTCCACCTATAGGGGTGCAGTTCCCTTTAGCTCCTTGGGTAATTTTTCTAGCTCTTCCATTAGGGGCCGTGTGACCCATCCAATAGCTGACTGTGATCATCCACTTCTGTGTTTGCTAGGCCCTGGCATAGTGTCACAAGAGAGAGCTATACCTGGGTCCTTTCAGCGAAATCTTGCTAGTGTATGCAATGATGTCATTATTTGGAAGCTGATTATGGGATGGATCCTTGCATATGGTAATCACTAGATGGTCCATCCTTTTGTCACAGCTCCAAATTTTGTCTCTGTAACTCCTTCTATGGGTGTTTTGTTCACATTTCTAAGAAAGGGTAAAGAGTCCACACTTTGGTCTTCATTCTTCTTGAAATTCATGCGTTTGGCAAGTTGTATATTATATCTTGGGTATCCTAAGTTTCTGGGCTAATATCCACTTATCAGTGAGTACATATTGTGCTAGTTCCTTTGTGATTGGCTTACTTCACTCAGGATGATACCCTCCAGGTCCATCCATTTGCCTAGGAATTTCATAAATTCATTTTTTTAATAGCTGAGTAGTATTCCATTGTGTAAATGTAGCACATTTTCTGTATCCATTCCTCTGTTGAGGGGCATCTGGGTTCTTTCCTGCTTCTGGCTATTATAAACAAGGCTGCTATCAACATAGTGGAGCATGTGTTCTCCTTACCAGTTGGGAAATCTTCTGGACATATGCTCAGGAGAGGTATTGCGGGATCCTCCTGTAGTACTATGTCCAATTTTCTGAGGAACCGCCAGACTGATTTCCAGAGTGGTTGTACAAGCTTGCAATCCCACCAGCAATGGAGGAGTGTTCCCCTTTCTCCACATTCTCGCCAGCACCTGCTGTCACCTGAGTTTTTGATCTTAGCCATTCTGACTGGAGTGAAGTGGAATCTCAGTGTTGTTTTGATTTGCATTTCCCAGATGATTAAGGATGTTGAACATTTTTTCAGGTGCTTCTCTGCCATTCGGAATTCCTCAGGTGAGAATTCTTTGTTCAGCTCTGAGCCCCATTTTTAAATGGGGTTATTTGATTTTATGGAATCCACCTTCTTGAGTTCTTTATATATATTGGATATTAGTCCCCTATCCAATTTGGGATAGGTAAAGATCCTTTCCCAATCTGTTGGTGGTCTTTTTGTCTTATTGACAGTGTCTTTTGCCTTGCAGAAGCTCTGCGATTTTATGAGGTCCCATTTATCGATTCTCGATCTTACAGCACAAGCCATTGTTGTTCTATTCAGGAATTTTCCCCTGTACCCATATCTTCGAGGCTTTTCCCTACTTTCTCCTCTATAAGTTTCAGTGTCTCTGGTTTTATGTGGAGTTCCTTAATCCACTTAGATTTGACCTTAGTTAAAGGAGATAGAAATGGGTCAATTCACATTCTTCTACATGATAACTGCCAGTTGTGCCAGCACCATTTGTTGAAAATGCTGTCTTTTTTCCACTGGATGGTTTTATCTGTCTTTTCAAAGATCAAGTGCCCATAGGTGTGTGGGTTCATCTCTGAGTCTTCAATTCTGTTCCATTGGTCTGTCACTATACCAGTACCATGAGGTGTTTATTACAGTTGCTCTGTAGTACAGCTTTAGGTCGGGCATGGTGATTCCACGAGATGTTCTTCTATCCTTGAGAAGAGTTTTTGCTATCCTAGGTTTTTTGTTATTCCAGATGAATCTTCTGATTGCCCTTTCAAATTCGTTGAATAATTGAGTTGGGATTTTGATGGTGATTGCATTGAATCTGTAGATTGCTTTTGGCAAGATATCCATTTTTACTATATTGATCCTGCCAGTCCATGAGCATGGGAGATCTTTCCATCTTCTGAGATCTTCTTTAATTTCTTTCTTCAGAGACATGAAGTTCTTATCATACAGATCTTTCACTTCCTTAGTTAGAGTCACGACAAGGTATTTTATATTATTTGTGACTGTTCAGATGGGTATTGTTTCCCTAATTTCTTTCTTAGCCTGTTTATCCTTTGTGTACAGAAATGCCATTGACTTGTTTGAGTTAATTTTATATCCAGCTACTTCACTGAAGCTGTTTATCAGGCTTAGGAGTTCTCTGGTGAAATTTTTAGGGTCACTTATATATACTATCATATCATCTGCAAAAAGTGATTTTTGACTTCATCTTTTCCAATTTGTATCCCCTTGATCTCCCTTTGTTGTCTAATTGCTCTGGCTAGGACTTCAAGTACAATGTTGAATAGGTAGGGAGAGAGTGGTCAGCGTTGTCTAGTCCCTGATTTTAGTGGGATTGCTTCCAGCTTCTCACCATTTACTTTGATGTTGGCTACTGGTTTCCTGTAGATTGCTTTTATCGTGTTTAGGTATGGGCCCGAATTCCTGATATTTCCAAGTCTTTTATCATGAATGGGTGTTTGATTTTGTCAAATGCTTTCTCCACGTCTAACAAGATGATCATGTGTTCTTGTCTCTCCGTTTGTTTATATAGTGGATTACATTGACGGATTTCTGTATATTAAACCATCCCTGCATCACTGGAATGAAACCTACTTGGAATGAATGAATGATTGTATTGATGTGTTCTTATATTTGGTTAGGAGAATTTTATTGGGTACATTTGCATCAATATCCATAACGGAATTTGGTCTCAAGGTCTCTTTGCTGGGTCTTTCTGTGATTTAGGTATCAGAGTAATTGTGGCTTCATAGAATGAATTGGGTAGAGTACCTTCTGCTTCTATTTTTTGGTATAGTTTGTGAAGAACTGAAATTAGATCTTCTTTGAAGGTCTGATGGAACTCTGCACTAAACCCATCTGGTCCTGGGCTTTTTTTTTTGGTTTGGAGACTTCTAATGACTGCTTCTATTTCTTTCTTTTTTAAAGATGTATTTATTTATTTTATGTAAGTAGCTGTCTTCAGACACTCCAGAAGGGCACCACATCTCATTACAGATGGTTGTGAGCCACCATGTTGTTGCTGGATTTGAAAACAGGACCTCCGAAAGAGCAGTCAGTGCTCTTAAGCACTGAGCCATCTCTCCAGAACTGCTTCTATTTCTTTAGGGGATATAGGACTGTTTAGATCATTAACCTGATCCTGATTTAAGTTTGGTACCTGGTACCTGTCTAAAAATTTGTCCATTTCATCAAGGTTTTCAAGTTTTGTTGAGTATAGCCTTTTGTAGAAGGATCTGATGGTGTTTTGGATTACTTCAGGATCTGTTGTTATGTCTCCCTTTTCATTTCTGATTTTGTTAATTAGGATGCTGTCCCTTTGCCCACTAGTGAGTCTGGACAAGGGTTTATCTATCTTGTTGATTTTCTCAAAGAACCTGCTCCTCCTTTGGTTGATTCTTTCAATAGTTCTTGTTTCTAGTTGGTTGATTATTTGCCCCTGAGTTTGATTGTTTCCTGCTGTCTATTCCTCTTAAGTGAAGTTGCTTCCTTTTGTTCTAGAGCTGCTAGGTATGTTCTCAAGCTGCTAGTGTTTGCTCTCCCCAGTTTCTTTTTGGAGACACTCAGCGCTATGAATTTTCCTCTTAAATATGTTTTCATTGTGTCCCATGAGTCTGGCTAAGGGTATGTCTATCTTGTTGATTTTCTCAAAAAACAACCTCCTCATTTGGTTGATTATTTGAATAGTTCTTCTTGTTTCCACTTGGTTGATTTCGCCCCTGAGTTTGATTATTTTCTGCCGTCTACTCCTCATGGGTGAATTTGCGTCCTTTTTTCTAGAGCTTTTAGATGTGTTGTCAAGCTGCTAGTATGTGCTCTCTCCCGTTTGTTCTTGGAGGCACTCAGAGCTATGAGTTTCCCTCTTAGAAATGCTTTCATTGTGTGCCATAGGTTTGGGTATGTTGTGCCTTCATTTTCATTAAACTCTAAAAAGTCTTTAATTTCTTTCTTTATTCCTTCCTTGACCAAGGTATCATTGAGAAGAGTGTTGTTCAGTTTCCACGTGAATGTTGGCTTTCCATTATTTATGTTGTTATTGAAGATCAGCCTTAGTCCATTGTGATCTGATAGGATACATGGGACAATTTCAATATTTTTGTATCTGTTGAGGCCTGTTTTGTGACCAATTATATGGTCAGTTTTGGAGAAGGTACCAGACGATCTGAAAAGAAGATATATCCTTTTGTTTTAGGATAAAATGTTCTTTAGAGATCTGTTAAATTCATTTGTTTCATAACTTCTGTTAGTTTCACTGTGTCCGTATTTAGTTTCTGTTTCCATGATCTGTCCATTGATGAAAGTGGTATGTTGAAATCTCCCACTATTATTGTGTGAGGTGCAATGTGTGCTTTGAGCTTTACTAAAGTTTCTTTAATGAATGTGGCTGCCCTTGTATTTGTAGCATACATATTCAAAATTTGAAGTTCCTCTTGGAAGATTTACCTTTTATGAGTATGAAGTGTCCCTCCTTGTCTTTTTTGATAACTTTGGGTTGGAAGTCGATTTTATTTGATATTAGAATGGCTACTCCAGCTTGTTTCTTCATACCATTTGCTTGGAAATTTGTTTTCCAGCCTTTCATTCTGAGGTAGTGTCTGTCTTTTTCCCTGAGATGGGTTTTCTGTAAGCAGCAAAATGTTGCGTACTGTTTGTGTAGCCTGTCTGTTAGTCTAATTCTTCTTATTGGAGAATTGAGTCCATTGATATTAAAAGATATTGAAGAAAAATAATTGTTGCTTCCAATTATTTTTGTCGTTATAGTTGGGATTCTGTTCTTGTGGCTGTCTTCTTTTAGGTTTGTTGAGAGATTACCTTCTTGCTTTTTCTAGGACGTGGTTTCCCTCCTTGTGTTGGTGTTTTTTTCTTTATTATACTTTGAAGGTCTGGATTTGTGGAAAGATATTGTGTGAATTTGGATTTGTCATGGAATACTTTGGTTTCTCCATCTATGGTAATTTTATGTTTGGCTGGGTATAGTAGCCTGGGCTGGCATTTGTGTTCTCTTAGAGTCTGTATAATAACTGTCCAGGCTTTCATAGTGTCTGGTGAAAAGTCTGATGTAATTCTGATAGGCTTGCCTTTATATGTTACTTGATATTTTTCCCTTACTGCTTTTAATATTCTATCTTTATTTAGTGCATTTGTTGTTCTGATTATTATGTGTCTGGAGGAATTTCTTTTCTTGTCCAGTCTATTTGGACTTCTGTTGGCTTCTTGTGTGTTCATGGGCATCTCTTTCTTTAGGTTTGGGAAGTTTTCTTCTATTATTTTGTTGAAGATATTTGCTGGCCCTTTAATTTGAAAATATTCCTTCTCATCTACCACTATTATCAGTAGGTTTAGTCTTCTCATTAAGTCCATTTTTTCCTGGATGTTTTGAGTTAGGATCGTTTTGCATTTTGCATTTTCTTTGATTGTTGTGCCCATTTTCTCTATGGAATCTTTTGTATTTGAGATTTTCTCTTCCATCTCTTGTATTCTGTTTCTGATGCTCCCATCTATGGTTCCAGATTACTTTCCAAGGTTTTCTATCTCCACCATTGCCTCACTTTGTGTTTTCTTTATTGTGTCTACTTCCCTTTTTAGGTCTAATATGGTTTTGTTCATTTCTATCACCTGTTGGATGTGTCTTCCTGTTTTTCTTTAAGGACTTCTACCTGTTTGTGTTTTCCTGTTTTTTCTTTAAGGACTTGTAACTCCTTAACAGTTTTCTCCTGTATTTCTTTAAGTGAGTTATTAAAGTCCTACTTGATGTCCTCTACCATCATCATGAGATATGCTTTTAAATTCCGGTCTAGGTTTTCAGGTGTGTTGGGGTGCCCAGAACTAAGTGAGGTGGGAGTGCTGCATTCTGATAATGGTGAGTGGTCTTGGTGTCTGTTAGTAACGTCCTTACGTTTGCCTGATCATCTTTGGAGTTAGTTGTTATAGTTATCTCTGGTTAGACCTTGGTCCTCTCATGATTCTGTTAGCCTCTATCAGCAGACCCTGGAGATTAGCTCTCTCCTGATTTTCAGTGTGTAGAGTCCTCTCTGCAGGCAAGATCTCCTCCTTTAGGGAAGGTGCACAGATATCTGCCATTCAGTCCTGCTTCCTGACAGAAGATGAAGGCCTGAAACAGGGCCTCTCCCAGAAGCTGTTAGCTTCTGTAGTCCACACTCTCATCTGGGCAGACTAGTCTCAGATGGATTCAGGAACCAATATGACTCCCCCAGGTGCTCTGGCAAAGCCCTGCCAGAAGGGGGGGACACCTCTCCTCTGGCAGGTAAGGTACCCTGATGTCTGGAGCCCGAAGTGGGGTTTTCCTCAGAAGCTATGTGGCTTCTGCCTGTCCCAGAAGCTATTAGCTTCTGTAGTCCACACTCTCATTTGTGCAGAATAGTCTTAGAGGTTTCCAGGAACCAAGATGGCTCCTCCAGGTCCTCAGGCAAGGCCCTCCCGGTAGGGGGGTACAACTCTCCTCTGACAGGGAAGGTGTCCTGATGTCTGTAGCCTGAAATGGGGTCTGCCTCAGAATCTGTCCTCTTGGGACCTTGGGAGTATCCGCTGACTTCATGCCCACGGTGACCAGGTACTGGAACCAACTGGAAGGGACTTGTGACTGCCTTCTGCTTCCATAATGCTGTCTCATGTCCCATGTGTTTGGATTGGAACAGAAGTTGTGTTCCACTCACCAGAGGTCCTAAGATCGAATTGAAAATCCCCTAGGGACCTTGGGGGTGTCTGCTGACTCTGCGCCAAGGTCACTCATTGCTGGCACCGAAGGGAAGTGCTGGAGCAGCCATTCTAATATCGAGTAAAATTGACTTCCAACCCAAAGTTATCAAAAAAGACAAGGAGTACCACTTGATAGTCATTAAAGGTAAAAATCTATGAAGATGAACTCTCAATTTTGAATATCTATGCTCCAAATGCAAGGTCAGCAACATTCATTAAAGAAACTTTAGTAAAGATCAAAGCACACATTGCACCTCACACAATAATAGTGGAAGACTTCAAAACCCTGCTCTCAACAATTGACAGATCCTGAAAACAGAAACTAAACAGAGACAATAGAAACTAACAAAAGCTATGAAAGAAATGGTTTTAATATATATCAACAGATTGTTTTATCTTAAAACAAAAGGATATACCTTTTTTTCAGCATCTCATGGTACCTCCTCCAAAATTGACCATATAATTGGTCACAAAACAGTCCTCAACAGATAAAAAAATATTGAAATTATCCCATGAATCCTATCTAATCACCATAGACTAAGGCTTATCTTCAATAACAGCAAAAATAATGCAATGCCAATATTTAGGGGGAAACTGAACAACACTCTACTCAATGATACCTTGGCCAATGATGAAATAAAGAAAGAAATTAAAGACTTTTTAGAGTTTAATGAAAATGAATCCATAACATACCCAAAATTATGGGACACAATGAAGAGAGTACTAAGAGGAAAACGCATAGTGCTGAGTGCCTCCAAAAAGAAACTAGAGAGAGCATATATTAGCAGCCTGACAGCACACCAGAAACTCTAGAAATAAAGGAAGTAAATTCACCCAAGAGAAGTAGACAACAGGAAATATTCAAACACCGGGCTGAAATCATCCAAGGGGAAACAAACAAACAAAGAAACAAACAAAACCTATTCATCGAATCAAACAAATAAGGAGCTGGTACTTTGAGAAAATCAACAAGATCGATAAACCCTTAGCCAGACTAACTAGAGGGCACAGGGACAGCATCCCAATTAACAAAATCAGAAATGAAAACGGAGACATAACAACAGAACCAGAGGATATCCAAAACATCATCAGATCCTATGACAAAAGGCTTTACTCAACAAAACTAAAAAACCTGGATGAAATGGACAACTTCCTAGACAGATACCTGGTGCCAAAGTTAAATCATGATCAGATTAATGACCTAAACAGTCCCATTTCTCCAAAGAAATAGAAGTAGCCATCAATAGTATCCCAACCAAAAAAGCACATGACAAAATGGGTTTAATGCAGAGTTCCATCACACTTTCAAAGAAGATCTAATTCCAACTCTCCTTAAACTATTCCACAAAACAGAAATGGAAGGTACTCTACCCAATTCATTCTATGAAGCCACAATTACTCTGATACCTAAATCACACAAAGATCCAACAAAGAAAAAGAACACCAGACCAATTTCACTTTTGAATATCGATGCAAAAATAATCTATAAAATCCTGGCAAACCGAATCCAAGAACACATCAAAATGACCATCCATCATGACCAAGCAGGATTCCTCCAAGGAACACAGGGATGGTTTGAATCTGGAAATCTATCAACATTATCCACTATATAAAAAAAGTCAAAGAAAAAAAGCACACTATCATCTCGTTAGAGGCTTAGAAAGCATTTGACAAAATGCAACATCCATTCATGATAAAAGTCATGGAAAGATCAGGAATTCAATGCCCAAACCTAAAGATAATAAGAGCAATATACAGCAAACCAGTTGCCAACCTCAAACTAAATGGAGAGAAACTGGAAGCAACCCCACTAAAATTAGGGACTGGACAAAGCTGCCCACTTTCTCCCTTCCTAATCAATATAGTACTTGAAGTCCTAGCCAGAGCAATTCAACAACAAAAGGAGATCAAGGGGATACAAATTGGTAAGGAAGAAGTCAAAATATCACTATTTGCAGATGATATGATAGTATATATAAGTGACCCTAAAAATCCCACCAGAGAACCCCTAAACCTGATAAACAGTTTCAGTGCAGTAACTGGATAAAAATTAACTCCAACAAATCAGTGGCCTTTCTCTCCTCAAAGGATAAACAAGCTGAGAAAGAAATTAGGTAAACAATACACTTCACAATAGTCACAAATAATCTAAAATATCTTGGTGTGACTTTAACTAAGGAAGTAAAAGATCTGTAGGTAAGAACTTAAAGTCTTTGAAGAAAGAAATAGAAGAAGATCTCAGAAGATCGAAAGCTCTCCCATGCTCATGGATTGTCATGATTAATATAGTAAAAATGGCTATCCTGCCGAAAGCAATCTACAGATTCAATGCAATCCCCATCAAAATTCCAACTCAATTCTTCAATGAGTTAGAAAGGGCAATTTTCAAATTCATCTGGAATAACAAAAAACCTAGGATAGCAAAAACTATTCTCAATGATAAAGAACCTCTGGTGAAATCACCATGCCTGACATCAAGCTATACTACAGAGCAATTGTGATTAAAAACTGCATGTACTGATACAGTGACAGACAGGTGTACCAATGCCATAGAATTGAAGACCCAGAAACGAGCCCACATGCTGATGGTCACTTGATCTTTGACAAGGGAGCCAAAACTATCCAGTGGAAGAAAGACAGCATTTTCAACAAATGGTGCTGGCACAACTGGTGGTTATCATGTAGAAGAATGCAAATTGATCCATTCTTATCTCATTGTACACAGCTCAAGTCTAAGTGGATCGACATAAAACCAGAGATATTGAAATTTATAGAGAAGAAAGTAGGAAAAAGCCTTAAAGATATGGGCACGGGGTGTGGTGGGGGTAGGATTCCTAAACAGAACAGCAATGGCTTATGCTGTAAGATCAAATATTGACAAATGGGACCTCAAAAATTTGCAAAGCTTCTTTAAGGCAAAAGACACTGTCAATAAGACAAAAAGACCACCAACAGATTCGGAAAGGATGTTTTCTAATCCTAAATATGATAGGGGAGTAATATCCAATACGTACAAAGAGCTCAAGAAGCTGGACTCCAGAAATTCAAATAACCCCATTAAAAATGGGGTACAGAGCTAAACAAAGTATTATCAACTAAGGAATACTGAAGGACTGAGAAGCACCTGGAAAAATGTTCAACATCCTTGATCATCTGGGAAATGCAAATCAAAACAACCCTATGACTCCACTTCACTCCAGACAGAATGGCTAAGATAAAAAGTTCATGTGAGAGCAGATGCTGGCGAGGATGTGGAGAAAGAGGAATAATCTTCCGTTGCTGGTGGGATTTCAAGCTTGTACAACCACTCTGGAAATCAGTATGGAATTTCCTCAGGTAATTGGACTTAGTACTACCACTAGATCCAGCAATTCCTCTTCTGGGCATATACCCAGAATATGTTCCAACTTGTAATAAGGACACATTCTGCACTATGTTCATAGCAGCCTTATTTATAATAGCCAGAAGCTGGAAAGAACCCAGATGTCCCTCAACAGAGGAATGGATACAGAAAATGTGGCATCTTTACAAAATGGAGTACTACTCAGCTATTAAAAACAATGAATTTATGAAATTCTTAGGCAAATGGATGGAGTTGGAGGATATCATCCCGAGTGAGGTAACCCAATAACAATAGAAGTCACTTGACATGCACTCACTGATAAGTGGATATTAACCAAGAAACTTAGAATAGCCAAGCTATAATTTGCAAAACACAAGAAAATCAAGAAGAAGGAAGACCAAAGTGTGGATTATTCATTCCTCCTTAGAATAAGGAACAAGTTACCCAATGAAGGAGTTACAGAGGCAAAGTTTGGAGCTAAGATGAAAGGATGGACCATCCAGAGACTACCCCACACGGGCATCCATCCTATAATCTGCCACCAAATTCAGACACTATTGGATAAGGCCCCTTGGTCTTATACACTTTATATGCCCCAGTACAGGGGAACACCAGGCCCAAGAAGAGGGAGTGGGTGGGTAGTTGAGCAGGGCAGGGGGAGGGTATAGGGAACTTTCAGGAGAGCATTTGAAATGTAAATAAAGAAAATATCTAAAAAGAAAAAAAAATCCTGTACTCTGCAAAATTGGAAAATCTTAACGAAAAAAGAGTTTTCTAGAAGATATCAATTATGAATGTTAAATCAATTACACATAAACACTTTAGACAGCCCAGTAACACTAAAGAAATAGAAGCAGTCATTAAAAATCTCCCAAATAAGAAAATAGAAAGTCAATGGTCAATTTAATTTAACACAGAATTCTACTAGAGTTTCAAAGAACTAACTCAATGTATGTTGCTTTCTTTCAGAAAATGGAAAGATAAGGAACACTGCCAAACTCATTCTCTGATTCGACAGCGACCCTGTGGTTTCATAGTTCTACCACAGTTCATAGCATCACCTAAATCATATAAAGACTCAACAGAGAAATAGAACTTCAGACTTATTTCTCTTATGAACATTGATGCAAAATTACTCAGGAAAATAATCAAACTGAATCCTGGAACATAACAAGATGCAACAAACCCAAACATATACTTTAATAACAAGACAGTATGTAGTAATCCACTAGTAGGAAAATGGTTCCACAAACAGTCAAAAGAGTTTTAGACAACCCCATTCCCACTGGTAGGAAGACAACACAAACCCCTTGCTTCACAACTATATCATGAATGTAGAGGGCCTAGTACAGACCCACAGGGGCTCTGTGGTTGTTGCTTCTATATTAATGAACACCTAAAAGCCTTGATGAGTTGACTCTGTAGACTGTGATTTCCTGGTATCCTGACCCCTCTTATTCCTATAATCATTTCTCCACATATCCCAAGGAATTCCCTGATCTCCACCTAATGCTTGACAGTGGATCTCTGCACCCATCAGATGCTATGGGAAGCTTCTCTAATGATTAGGCAATTTAGTGATCTAAATATCATCTTCTGGTGTCCTCTTTGATTTATTTCTATAAACATTTAAAATGTTTTGTCATACTCTACTTTTATTTTTGTGGGTACTTACCCAAGATGTTTTTTGTGGTTTGTGGCTGTTGTGGATGGTGGTATTTACCTGCTTCATTGGCTGGGCCATACCCCACAATAAATTTACCACATCTTTGTATGTTTTCTTGGAGAATAGACAAACACTACCCCAATAGCGATATCCTATCCACATTGCCAGTGATGTCTAACTGCCATTAAAAGCAACTTTTATCTGACTCCACACCCAGTTTGCATCAAGATTTATTAATTCTTCTGCTATATTTATAATATATTGTCCTTCTATATATTAAGATATACAATTCTACATACTAAATTCGGCTATGTCTTCCATAGAGATACATGGGGACTCTTAGATAAAATATAAAAATAAAAATATACTCAGTAACATTGAGGGGATGTGGTGGGGAGAAGTATTAGATTTCAATAGACCAGGAGATCATAATGGATGATGAGCAATCCCAAGGAGATCCCTATGGGTCAGTATGCAGAGCCCAACAGGCAGGAAGAAGCAGAGATGCAGCATTTTTCTTATGAAATATTTTTCTCTCAAGATAGGGATCATGCATAACCTCTTATTTCACCATATATTTTGGGGGGGTATTCCCTGATGAGCCATGAGCAAGCTGCAAAAGATGGCATTAAACTGACACTAATCCATGCCTAGGGTACCTGATGGAATAGACTGTGGTCTTTGGACAATATGATGAAAGAGATTTGGCAATAAATGTCCTTCTCATAAGAATCTGAACTCCTATCTGAGAAACACAAGACCTCAGAGGTAAAGACAATGGGGTAAGTTTTCCCCTGTCTCTGCCTGAGACCTGCCTTCACCAAGGTTTGAAGCATTTTCTCACACCATCCCTTATACAATGAAGGTGTCTGTCTCTGCATGTATGACTTTTCCCTTGTCCAGTGATCTCTAATACCTTGGTTGTGTAGTGTAACCATGGTGTACCATAATGCTGGTAAGACTGCCTTGGGGTTTTTCTTATACCCTGGGGTCAACCTGATAGCTGAGGATCCTGGGCCAATGTCTAATTCAGGATATTGTAATTTCCTAAGGAAGCATAATGGAACTATACACCTGGTTTCAGTGTCCATGGTTTAGTTTCTGAGGCTTTTGTGCAGGATGATCCATGTGTCCACAGGAGACCTGCCTTCAGCAAGTTTTGAAGCCACTTCTTGCCCTAAGCCCTGGTTGATGAAGGTACTTATATATGCAGTGGCACCTTCCCAACTTCATCTATATGCAGTGGTCTCTAAAAGCTTGGTTATAGTTCCACAGTGTCAGCACAGCACTGATGAGATATGTGAGTCTACCTTGCTACTGTCAAGATTACAGCTGAGGATGCTACACCAAGTCAGGATATTGCTGTAGCACAGTGAGAGGACCTGGGCCCAGTATTCATGGTTTGGTGTCTGAGGATTCTGTCTTCTATTTAAACTAAGAGTGGTGTTACTTTTGTCTTATATGTGTATAATCTCTACGCCTTGATGGTGTAATACCCATGACTAGATTGTCTCAGTCCAGTGGAAATGAGAGCCCTGTGTGGTCTTCGACTTAAAGGCCATTTCCATGACTCACTCTGGGAAATCCACCTATAGCCTGAAATGCCTAAGATGCTAGGTTGCCACCTAGATGCCTGGTGGCAGTCCACTTTTTAGGGTGTTTTTTCTGAGCAAAGGTCCAAGGAACTAGATAAAGGATAGTTTAGCATTCTAGACAAAATACTATCATGAAACCTAATTATCTTGCTGAGGCCCCCAGTGCTTTGCTTTGCTTTGCTTGGCATGTTTTGAGAGTGGCAGAGAGGCAGGGCAAAATATTCTTTCAGTATTTCAAGTCCAGGGAGAAAGAAGGGTCTAGTGATTCTGGCAGCCAGAGTCAGTGCAGGCTCCTCAAACAGACAGGGCTCCAGATCTCTTGACCTACTAGATACAGAAGGCATAGCATACCACTTCCCTTTGAGGCCATGTCCATCAGAGATGGCAAACAATAGCAGCCCAGCAGTTTACACATATTCTCAGAGATATAGGAATATTGCCCTGGCATCCTCTAAGTCTTTCTGATAGAAAACATAGTGCCCAAGCACACACATTTTACTACAGGATCCCTAGCTACTTTCTCTTCCCCTACTTGCAGCAAAGTTCATTTCTTTTTTTTTCCATTTTTTATTAGGTATTTAGCTCATTTACATTTCCAATGCTTTACCAAAAGTCCCCCATAGCCACCCACCCCCAGTCCCCTACCCACCCACTCCCCTTTTTTGGCCCTGGCTTTCCCCTGTACTGGGACATATAAAGTTTGCGTGTCCAATGGGCCTCTCTTTCCAGTGATGGCCGCCTAGGCCATCTTTTGATACATATGCAGCTAGAGTCAAGAGCTCCGGGGTACTGGTTAGTTCATAATGTTGTTCCACCTATAGGGTTGCAGATCCCTTTACCTTCTTGGGTACTTTCTCTAGCTCCTTCATTGGGGGCCATGTGATCCATCCAATAGCCGACTGTGAGGATCCACTTCTATGTTTGCTAGGCCCAGGCATACTCTGACAAGAGACAGCTATATCAGGGTCCTTTCAGCATAATCTTGCTAGTGTATGCAATGGTGTCAGCATTTGGAAGCTGATTATGGGATGGATCCCCGGATATGGCAGTCTCTACATGGTCCATCTTTTTATCTCAGCTCCAAACTTTGTCTCTGTACCTCCTTCCAAGGGTGTTTTGTTCCCACTTCTAAGGAGGGGCATAGTGTCCACACTTCAGTCTTCATTTTTCTTGAGTTTCATGTGTTTAGGAAACTGTATCTTATATTTTGGATATCCTAGGTTTTGGGCTAATATCCACTTATTAGTGAGTACATATTGTCTGAGTTCCTTTGTGAATGTGTTACCTCACTCAGGATGATGCCCTCCAGGTCCATCCATTTGGCTAGGAATTTCATAAATTCATTCATTTTAATAGCTGAGTAGTACTCCATTGTGTAGATGTACCACATTTTCTGTATCCATTCCTCTGTTGAGGGGCATCTGGGTTCATTCCAGCTTCTGGCTATTATAAATAAGGCTGCTACGAACATAGTGGAGCATGTGTCCTTCTTACCAGTTGGGGCATCTTCTGGATATATGCCCAGGAGAGGTAGTGCTGGATCCTCCGGTAGTACTATATCCAGTTTTCTGAGGAACCGCCAGACTGATTTCCAGAGTGGTTGTACAAGCCTGCAATCCCACCAACAATGGAGGAGTGTTCATCATTCTCCACATCCACGCCAGCATCTGCTGTCACCTGAATTTTTGATCTTAGCCATTCTGACTGGTGTGAGGTGGAATCTCAGGGTTGTTTTGATTTGCATTTCCCTGATGATTAAGGATGTTGAACATTTTTTCAGGTGCTTCTCTGCCATTCGGTATTCCTCAGGTGAGAATTCTTTGTTCAGTTCTGAGCCCCATTTTTTAATGGGGTTATTTGATTTTCTGAAGTCCACCTTCTTGAGTTCTTTATATATGTTGGATATTAGTCTCCTATCTGATTTAGGATAGGTAAAGATCCTTTCCCAATCTGTTGGTGGTCTTTTTGTCTTATTGACGGTGTCTTTTGCCTTGCAGAAACTTTGGAGTTTCATTAGGTCCCATTTGTCAATTCTCGATCTTACAGCACAAGCCATTGCTGTTCTGTTCAGGAATTTTTCCCCTGTGCCCATATCTTCAAGGCTTTTCCCCACTTTCTCCTCTATAAGTTTCAGTGTCTCTGGTTTTATGTGAAGTTCCTTGATCCACTTAGATTTGACCTTAGTACAAGGAGATAAGTATGGATCAATTCGCATTCTTCTACCCGATAACAACCAGTTGTGCCAGCACCAATTGTTGAAAATGCTGTCTTTCTTCCACTGGATGGTTTTAGCTCCCTTGTCGAAGATCAAGTGACCATAGGTGTGTGGGTTCATTTCTGGGTCTTCAATTCTATTCCATTGGTCTACTTGTCTGTCTCTATACCAGTACCATGCAGTTTTTATCACAATTGCTCTGTAGTAAAGCTTTAGTTCAGGCATGGTGATTCCACCAGAGGTTCTTTTATCCTTGAGAAGAGTTTTTGCTATCCTAGGCTTTTTGTTATTCCAGATGAATTTGCAAATTGCTCCTTCTAATTCGTTGAAGAATTGTGTTGGAATTTTGATGGGGATTGCATTGAATCTGTAGATTGCTTTTGGCAAGATTGTTTGATTGTTTTGTTTTGTGTGTTTCAAGTTTTCTCTTATTTATAAGGTTTTTTTTTACATTTCAAATGTTATCCCCTTTTCTCATTTCCCCTCCAAAACCCCAATCCCACCCCCTTTCTTTTGATCTCCAACCCACCCACTCTCGCTTCCCTGTCCTGGCATTCCCCTACAGTAGGGCATCAAGCCTTCATAGGACCAAGAGCCTCTCCTCCGATTGATGTCCATCAAGACCATCCTCTACTGCATATTCTTCTGGAGCCCATGTGTCCTAGTTCCAGCTCACAGAAAAATCTTCCCCATTCCCTTTCCCTAGAATCCATCAAGTAATCCACTATATAAACAAACTCAAAGGAAAAAAATTATCATCTCACAAGACCGTGAAAAAGCCTAGGCCAAAAGCCAAAGCTCCTTCATGATAAAAGTCTTGTAGAGATCAGGAACTCCTGACACACAACTAATATAACATAATAAAATCAATATGAAGGAAACCAGCACCCAGTATCAAATTAAAAGAAGAGAAAGTTGAAGCAATCTTCCTAAAATAAGTTGCAATACAAGGCTGCCCACTCTCTCCCTATTTATTCAATGTAGTACTTGAAGTTGTCAGGAGTCATCATATGACAAGCTAATAAATAATATGTGATCTTCCTGAGATGGTCTGTCTTGGATTATAATCCACGAGAGATTTGCTCCAATAGGCATATCGCAGGAGAAAATCATTTCAGGAACGATTCCTGCTAATGCTTTTCTTGTTAATATTGAACATATAAATTGAACATAACACTAGGAATTAGCCCACACTTCTGAGCAGATCTCTGCAAATCTACAAAAATATACTGGCTTGTAGTGATGCTATATATGAAAATACATGATCTCTTAAATCTTGAAAATGATCCTATCAGATTTCCTTAAGTTATATCAGTGTTTATTAAGCTCTTTTATAGTGGGTCTGCTACTAGATCCTTTTGTGATAGTCAAAACTGCAATGAGAACTCTGCCATTCTCCCATGTGTTACCAGTTAATTCCTCTACATAATAACCAGACTTTCTACTACTACTACTACTACTGCTACTACTGCTACTACTGCTACTACTACTACTACTACTACTACTACTACTACTACTATTACATTGTACTACTACAATGTACTACTACTACATTCCAAATGGTTGTAAAACAATTAACCAAAGGTCGTAAAAATATAACTAACAATTAATTAAAGGCTCTGGTATAGAAAATATAATATTGACTAGGTTTACTATACAAAACTTCACTAATAACTTACTTATGGTTTTTACCTTTCAGTGAACCTTCTTAGCTGTGACAGGTGATGAATATTTAGCCAGATAATTACTCCTAGTATATATGCATGTAAGCATTCTCTGTTGTAAAATTCTATTTCAATTTATGATTTTATGTGTGAACATTTGATGATCTTTTTAACATGTGGTCATGTATTCTGTAAGATGTGTAAGTGCTGAGGATAAAGAGAAGAGAGAAGAAATGAGCTGAGAAATTTTTAGATAGAACAGTTTATGGACATAACAGAGCTGAACAAGAACTTAGAAGTATAGGAATAGCATTGGAAGAGAAGATGTTGAGAGAAAGGGGGAAAGAGAAGAGAGCAAGATTAGAAAAAATGCAGAGTGGATTAAATTCTAAACTATATGTAACATTAAAAAAAATAAAAACTAATAGAGCAATGTGCAGAATGCGGAGAGAAAGAGGAAAAGGAACCTGCAGAGATAGCAGAAGTAGCAGGCAAGTTTCTCCTTACCATGGACAGAATAGGTCTTTTCTTACTAAGGCAAGCTTAGCCTTATTAAAGAACAAACCTTTTTTCTTATAATCTTGTGTTAAATTCATTCAGCATTAAAAGGGTAGAAACTTTTTTCTTCATAAAATAAAGGTTGGAGCACATTTTTCATCCAGAATGAGTTAGTTTCCTGCACCAGTGCTTGATCTTTGCGTCATATGCATAGGTCTGTATGGATATGTGCGTGTAAGTATGTAATTGACACAATTCATGCAAGTTGAACCTAACTGGTTTGAATTGGAATGTATGAATTTGCATTTGTGTAACTCTATGTGAATTTATGTGTTTATGCATATTTTCTTATGCAAAATTTTTCCTTCTGTGAGCACTATTCTCTTCTTCTCATCCAATAGAAGTTTATTGTTCCATGCTTCCCCCTAGACTGAGAAGTAAGAGGCATCTGGACAAAAGAGAAAAGTCTCTAGCAATTAATTCTTTACTTAATCCCATGCTATTTTAGGATGAGGTGTTAAGTGCCAGAGGCCACAGTTTCAGGTCTCAGAGAAACACAGGAGGCAGGTCAGCTACAGCAGCAAAGTAACTTAGACTTAGATAAGTAAATTTTTTATTATTATACAGCAACTCTAGATATCTTGAAAGACAGTCTTACCCTGTATCTTGTAATATGAAGTCTTACACTCCACTGATGCTCTCCCCACTCTGCTGCCTCATCAAAACAAACAAAAGAGAAGAACCTGCCAGGGCTGGCCACCAGCAAAGTTCTAGCTAGAGCAATAAGACAACAAAAGGAGATCTTAGGATATACAAATTGGAAAGGAAGAAGTCATGGTATGACTATTCATGGGTGATATGATACATAAATGTCCCTCAAAACTCTACCAGAGAACTCCTATGATAGATAAACAACTTCAGCAATGTGGCTAGATATTACATTGACTCAAACAAATCAGTTTCCTTCCTTTATACAAATGATAAAGTAGATGAGAAAGAAATTAGGGAACAACACCATTCAAGTAGCCACACATAACATAGAATACCTCAGTGTAACTCACCAATCAAGTGAAAGGCATGTATGAAATGAACTTCAAATCCCTGGAGTAAGGAAGGGAAGACCTCAGAAGACAGAAAGATCTCCCTTACTCATGAATCAGTAGGATTAACAGTGAAAATGGCCATCTTACCAAAAGTAATCCACTGATTTAATGCAAATACCATCAAAATTCCAAGACAATTCTTCACAAAAATAGAAAGAGCAATTCTTAATTTCAAACAAACAAAAACAATATACCCAAAACATTATAAACAATAAAAGAACTTTTGGGAGAATCATTGTCACTGACATCAAAGTCTTTTCTAAAATTAAATATCTATATCAAGTGTTCCCTACTGCTTGTCCCCCCTTAGAGAGACCCTACCACTATCCTGTATCTCTTTCTCTGAGAGGGCAGTGGCCTCCTGTGGGTATCCACCCACCCTTGTACATCGAGTCTCTGTAGGGCTAGGCAGAATTTCTCCCACTGTAGCCAGACACGTCAAACTATGTTGAGGAACAGATATCACTGTCAGGATATAACTTTAGGGAAAGCCTCTGGTCCCCTAAAGGTTTTTTTTTTCTTTGTTCTGCCTTTACTTTGCTGGTTTTTCTTTTCTTTTCTTCTTTTCATTCTAATGTTCAATCTTGAATCCCATGTATGGACTTGTGACATTCCATGAAGGAGAATCACAGCTAATAATATTTTTGAATTTTATTTTTTTATACTTTTTATAGACCAAAATATATTTTATTAGATATTTACCTTATTTACATGTCAAATGTTTTTCCCTTTCCTATATTCCTCTCCCAAAACCCCCTATCTCCTCCCCCTCCCCTTGCTCACCAACCTACCCACGCCTGTTTCCTGGCCTTGACATACCTCTACAGTAGGGCATAGAGCCGACATAGAGCCTTTCCTCCCACTGAGGAATGACTAGGACATCTTCTGCTACATATGCAGATAGAGCCATGATTCTCACAATGTGTACTCTTTGGTAGGTGATATAGTCCCTGGGAACTCTGGGGGTACTGGTTAGTTCATAATGTTCCTCTTTTGGGGCTGCTAACCCCTTCAGCTCCTAATTTTCTTTATTTCTTTTTCTTTACTTCCTTTTTTTTTTTTTTTTTTTTTTTTTTTTTTTTTTTTTTTAAGACGGGTTTCACTCTATAGCTTTGGCTTTCCTGGAACTCTTTCTGTACAACAGGCTAGCTTCCAACTCTGATCTGTGAATGTCTCTGCCTCCTGAATGCTGGGATTAAAGGTATGAGCCAGCACAACCAACTTCAAAGGTTTCTTCCATTTATTTATTTATTTATTTATTTATTTATTTATTTATTTATTTATTCAATTTACATCCCTTCCCCACTACTCCCTCCCTGTTTTCTCAGAGTAGAGGAAGTCCCCTCAGGTCTCACCCTGCCCTGGAACAGGTAGTCCCAGCCAAACTAAGCACATCCCCTCCCACTGAGGACCAACCAGGAAGTCCAGCCAGAGGAAGGAAATTTCATTCAATTTTTGAGATTATGCTATAATTACATTGTTTATCGCTTATCTTTTCTCCCTTCAGGCCTTCCCATATATCCCTCCTTACTCTCTCTATACTAATCAGGACTCACCAGTATGATAGTTTAAACATGAGATGAAGATGGACAGGATATGTGGCAAAGTGGACATAGAACGCCCATGAGGCCTCAACCCTATACAAAAACTACTGCTAACTGTTGAATGTTGAGAGTGGGAGCAATATATGCCCTAGAGAAGAGCACACAGTTTGGTTAGCAATTACTATCATTATTTTTCTTTTGTTAAGGAAACAGAATAACCACAGCATTTCCCCCTTCCAGAGTAAGATGAAATATATCCTCTCCCATCCAGGTTTGAAGCTATTTAGGAGCCTAGTAACTAGTTGAGGTAGGTGATTGTGTCCCCCATGGCAGCGACCCACCTTTTTATACTGTATGTTCTCTAGGACTTTGGGTGTGGTATGGACCACAGCGATAGCAAATCCTTGGCAGGCATGACCACCCTGGGCATCACTCTGCATTTGAGGAGTCAAGATGATAACTAGGATCCTGTACCAACATCCAAGTGAGAGGGCCTGTGTTCAGCCCCTGGATCCAGTGTCCACGCTTTTGTATCTGAGGGTTCTGATCTCTTTTCCAGAAAGGGAGAAGGTTCCTTAAGGATAGTTATATCGTATGGTTCCTGTCCCTTGGGAGAATTTAATTCTCACAGTACAGTGGAAATGGTGACACAACGGGGTCTTTGTCTCCCAGGCTGAGTCATATGACTCATTCTTAGAGGCACATATCTAGCCAGAAGTAGCCAAGATACTGAGTAGCCAACGGTGAGTTTGGAAGGTAATGAGTTGGTGTGTTTTGCTCAGTAGAGGATCAGGTAGTGTGTGGCAATGCATTATTATGAAACAGTTGCTTACATCCCAGTTCTATGATACTAGGGTTGACTCAGCAGAAGGTAATATTGCTAAAGAAGCAGACACTGCATCAAGTGTAATAAGCACCTTGCCACTCAACTCCATCCCTAAATCCTAAAACAGTAAGAAATACGATTACTACCACTAAACAAAGTTCGTGATTAGGCTGGAATCTGTAATTTCAATCATAAAATTATACATAATTGAAATAATAAAGATTTCTGACAACTATGTTAACTCCTTCCACATATCCTTAATTTACTTGCCAAAATCAAAAACCTGATTCCACAGACAGATACTGAACTCAGTTGAATTTTTTAATAAACTTTATATTCGAGTTTCCATCAAACTTGTTCTCAAAAAAGACATTGTAGGCACAGTAGATGATGTTTCTATTTGGTATACCAATTCCCCAACTTTTGACAGTCAAAGGATTCATGGCAAAGGTAATTCCCCCATCAAAGTACAGAATAAGTGTGTGCAAGGTTTCAAAGCAAAGCTCACATTTTCAACTCTATATTTCCCCCTTACCTTGCTCTCATTTTTTTTTTTTTTTTTTTTTTTTTTGGTTTTTCGAGACAGGGTTTCTCTGTGTAGCCCTGGCTGTCCTGAAACTCACTCTGTAGACCAGACTGGCCTCGAACTCAGAAATCCGCCTGCCTCTGCCTCCCGAATGCTGGGATTAAAGGCGTGCGCCACCACGCCCGGCTCCTTGCTCTCTTTAGGGTAGAAGTTTCTGTCTCAATGGAGTTGTAAAACTCTGTCCCAGAACATTCTTTCTCAAGGAGCTACTGAAAAACTCCTATCCAATGTTCTTGAATGGAAGGGTTTCTTGTTTCAGCACACTAATGTGTAATTAAGGGGACAAACGTAAACATTTGTATCAGCTAATCCAAGAATAACTTCAGGAAGATCATATAGAGTTATACTTCAAGACCTGGAATATTCCTATATCCTGTATTCCTGAAAGTCTGGTAAATAGTTGACATGACCTCCTTTCTGTCAATGCCCATCTCCATTACTTTGATGCTCTTTAGCCTGGAGTTTTGTCTCCTGCAATGGTCACATGGTCACTCAAAACTGTCTTCTTCTTCTTCTTCTTCTTCTTATTATTATTATTATTATTATTGATTTACAGGACCACATTACTATTCTTTTACATCCTAGTGATAAAGTTGTGCTTTTTCAGGGACTACTCAGCAATCAAGTGCTGACATCTGGCTTTCAAAATATATTCAAGGTCCCCACCTTCTGACATCGCTAGGTAACACAGCAATGTGCCCTAAAATACAAAAATATCACCCACATTGAATACCAAAATGCAATTGTTTGAATGTAGAAATGATTTTAGAGCACCCAAAAACCATCAGTGTTAAATTATGTGCCATGCGCTCTGGTCGAGTCAACTTAAGCTGAGAGGCTTGAAAGTCACTCATGAGGCAAAGAGCTTCAAGGAAGCTCTCCTCCTGGAGTCTGGCATTCCCTCTAACCCATACATTAATTTTCCATTCCCGAGTTAGTCTAGTGTATGGATCCACGTGCTCTCTTTCAGTATTTTCCTATTATAAGTGCCTTTTATGTTTGAATTCTGACATAGCTAAAGCCTTCTGCCAGTGTTCCAACAGTCCTAGAACATCCTTGAGCAAGGCCATGGGCTTGAAATTCAGTAAGAATGTTGCTAATCAGAATAGCCTCTGGTACTATACTATCACTTTGAATAAAGGCTAGGTCACTCCCTTACACAGGAATTTACCATCACTGAGGAAGAAGGAAGTTTCAGACCAAAAGAGTAACCAGAATAGATACTTAGAACTATAGCGAAGTTACACCTATACACACACATATTTACAATGGCGTAAGGGGAAGATGGACTATACAATAGACTAAAATAGGAACTATGGCAAGGGCGCAAAGTCCTTGACCCTGGCATCTAAGATTTGTGAATCTTAGGTGGAGCCCTTGTTGATCCTAGTTGTTATCAATGAATTCTATCCCAGGTGGTTCCCTTTAGACCTCTTGTGTTTGCATTACTCTGTTTTATGTAAGATTCTGGTCACCTCATTTGTAACTTACGAATATGTCACCCAACTTCCTTATTGTCTTCTGCATAAAAAGTCTGATGCTTGATTTGAAAAATACATTCAGATTTCACACAACCTCTCCTGTGTGTGTCTGTTTGTGAATTCATCCTACGCTTTGCCCACCCACAACTAGAGACCTGTTCCAAGCAGACAAAGGGGCCCAGAGTGTCTGTGGCAATTATGGAAAATAAATATAAATGCATTTCCTTGGTGAATTTAACGAAGAATGATCTAAGATTTGAATTTATTATTTCTCTCCCTCCAATATCTTCCACTGTTTCTCTCTGTTGCATGAATCTGTGTCTTTACCAGCTTGAATAACTGAATCAATTTCTCTCTCTCTCTCTCTCTCTCTCTCTCGCTCGCTCGCTCGCTTGCTCCCTCTCGCTCTCTTTCTCTCCGTCTCTCTCCCTCTCTCCCTCTCTCTCCCTCTCCCCTCTCTCTCTTTCTCTGTCTCTACCCCCATTGAGCCACACAAAAAGCACCATATGGGGAAAAATTAGTGATACCTAAAGAAATGTTTCATAGTGTTTTTCAAGTGAATAAATAACTGACTTCAACTGATCTGGATAAAAAACATTACAAATACCATTTTATGCACTATTTATATATTTTATTCAATATTTGTGGTGGGTATTCATTTTTAAAAAACAGCTTTGATCCTATTTACCATTTTCCAAATGTGATCATTGTAACACTTACATAGATACACATTCATTACACTCTGGGTCAGAAGCATTGAAAAACATATTTTAAAATAACAGCTATGCCTTACATCAGATTATAATGATTGGTTACTTAAAACTCAAGGCAAGTAAGGTTGGTTGTTCCATTAGTCCCTTAAAGAGAGGTTATACAAAGGAAATGCATACAGTTGGCATTGTTCTACGTCTGAAGTGACCTCAGAGTATATTATTAACTCTGGTTTTGAGATTAAGCAAAAAGGCCAGTCATAGTAAAAGAAATTTCTCCTGAGAAATTTTTATTAAAAATTCATTACCATTGGTGTAGACTTGAGGTAAAGGTAGCTTGGCCTTCACAGAGTGATTTTGACCTGAAGGAGAATTTTCTCATAGATGCCCCAAATATTTCCGTGTGGTTTTCCTGCATGGATTTGGGAAATGGGTTATTTGGGTCTCAGAAGTATGGGAATGTAAGTTCCCTCAGACTAAGGAGTCTTTAGGAGAACCAAGAACCAGGTTGACCTGTGGCAGCTTGGACAAGTGCTGGCTCCTGAGGCAGGCAGTGCTCCAGAGGAGTTAAAGTCATAGGAGATGCATATACATCGACATCATGTGACAGCAATATTTGCCAAGTGAACCCGTTGCTCTCTTCTCAGTAGAATGCATCTGCCATTGAGGGATGTGATGAAATTTCCTGGGATAGCTTCCTGGCCTCTTTGCACACAGTAGTAATATGCAGCAATGCTTTGGATCCTTAGGTCTTCTCTGGGCTAAGCTGCTTACTCAAAACTATTTTGAAGAAGTCACACCTAATGCTGGATATCCTTGGATCATCCCATGGTGTTTGGGGCACACAGACCTACTACATAAATAGCTCTTTATTTTTCCTTCCTCACTTTTCTCTCCTTCATTCTTGTCTCTTACACTCTATCTCCACATGTGTACCTAGCCCCAGACATGAGTATGTGACTGTTTACAGAGGACATAGAAAGTCTTAAAGTGACTTAGGGACTTTGGAAAAACAGAAGACAGTGAAGTATTTTGAGTGATACTTAGTGATTAGAGTAGGGTGTGATGGAGCTGTGGGCTGGGGAGAAGAGAGAGATTGTCACAGATCTCGAGATTCCTTATTATGATTGCATGGCTATGTGCAGGAGATGGTTCAGATGGGGGCCCAAACCCAGGGCGTGGCAGGCATGAAGGCAGGTGGTATGGAATGCTTCTCCTTTTGCTATGTCCTCATCCACACATAAGATTCCTGGGCTTCCTGACTTCTCAACAATTGTTGTGAATGTACGCTGCTGCCCTCTGGTGGTAGGTGGGTTGGAAGACATGCTGCGGCATCAACCTGGACCCTGATGACTGGGTGCCTGAAGACTCAGACCTTAGTTAATGGAAAAAAGAATCAAAGGTATTGGCAAATATTCTTATCTCCTGGCTCCAGCTTGAAAATGTGAATAGAGCTGCCTGTGCTTTGCCCTGAATCCACCCCAGAGCTATATTCTGGTAGATTGAAGCTGTCTACTCTCCCAGGGGCCCAGCTGAGGTTGTTGGAATTCACCCTTTTGGCATTTGTTCATCTTCCCTTATAACCTAATCTCTCAGCTACAACCAACTCTCTCATCTACCAGCACAGGGTTCTCCTGGGAAGACTGGGGGACAAGCATCTTTAAACTTACAGCATTCTTGTGGTCTGAATTCCAAATGTTTGCGCACTCATGACAAGCTTGGCAGCTGTACAGCAGGTACTTTATTGTTAATGACGTAGTCATAAGCCAGGTATCTCGGCCCTGAGAACAAAAAATTATTAATCTGAGTCAAGCTCTCAGATAGGAAAATGGAAACACCATTACCATATAGATGGACTTTGCTATGATTTTTACTACTCTGTCCACTGCATGTATGTATGAACGATAAAGGCGGCATCTTACCACTACAAGACAGGATATTAAAAACAAAGAGAATTTATTGAACTTTCTAGAAGCTATTTGACTTTTCCTATGAACTGTGGTCCTCCACTGCCAGGTTGCTGACCTGGCTCCCCAACAAACACCCCTAACATCTATTTATATTATATTCTGATGACATAACCCAACCTGGTGCCGCCTGAGACTCCATTGTAAAGAAAAAATATACAGCTCACATCCACAGGTTGATGGAGGACATCAGAGGCAAAGATCATTCTCACACAAACAACTGGCAAGATTGTTGGTAATTGATCTTCACCAGGCATCTGGGGTCCATGCAACTTTCTGAGTTACTCAGATTAAAGTACATTTCACTTAAACTGGACATCCTGGTTCAAGATTATGCCAGGTTTGTATTCAAATTAATCTAAAACAGGGAGCCCTTACCTAGGAAGGGTTCGAAATATGAAATAAACACCTCAGCAACTTTAGGGAAACTGACTTCAGCAAGCTTCAGCCTGCCAGGGGATGGAAAACTTTACTTGCTAGGTTTGCAGGTACCTTTTTGTTGAGGCCAGCCAACAGCTCACATGTATGGGTTCAGCAATGCCTCTACAAGAATTATGCCAATTGTCACAACACAATTTGTGACTCTTAGGCTATATTGGGAGCTAGAGGTCATCCTCCTCATCTTTATTGTCTCTATGGCCTGATGAATCAGACCAAAAGCCATAATATGTACTGGAATGCTTTTAGAATGAAAATTAGTAGCTGCCATCTGCACACTCTTGGGGGCAGGGATGCACACCTGGTACAGTCAGGCTGAAGGGTGTTGATTGACCTGCTTGAAAAACAAAATCCAGACAGTGAAAGGCAACAGTACACAGTTTCTTTGTGGAAGCACAGGTACTTTATTCAGTTGCAAATTAGCAACAATCAAGATCAGGCTCTGGCCTCCAGGTGTGTGGGAGCTGGCTTTTAGAATTAGTAAAAAGGCCAGAGATTCTCTGGAAGTGGAGGCTGTGCTCTGAATCAACTTTGCTAGATAATCAAGATTTTTAGCTATCTTCAATAGGAATCTCTAATATTGGACTTATTACTAGACCAGTCCAAGACTGTGTTAGAATAACTGGTCACCTTTAAGAAAAGAGAAAAATCATTATGACTATTATATGACTAATATTTCTAGTCAGAATATACAGTCTCTGATGTTCATTTTGCCATAAAGTTTTAAAAGCTTGAAGCAAGAGAGCTTCACTAGTCCAAACTGGAAAAATGGAAAGCAAGGATGGGTCGAAAACATGTACCCAATTTAGCTTCCTTGTCACTTCAGTCAGGGCACTGAGCCAACTCACCTGCCAGCTTGTCAAACGAATTAGCCATCATGCTTCTGCAGTGTTCCATGGAGAGAACCTATGTTTTTCCTTTCCCTAATAAGGTAGCTGTTTAGGATCAAACCATATGCCAATAAGTAGATCCTTTTAAGATACTATAAAGCATTAAGTTCTTTGACATCCAAATTTCAAAATTCTAAAATAAAAGTATGATTTAAATAATGTGCACAGAAATACACTAAATAATATGCACAGGGATATAATTTCCCCCTTCTTTGTCTTTTAAGAAGTTAAAGTTTTTTTTGTTTGTTTGTTTTTTTTTTGTTTTTTTGTTTTTTTTTTTTTGTTTTGTTTTGTTTTGTTTTTATCGTAAACTTTTTTTTAATTAGGTATTTTCCTCGTTTACATTTACAATGTTATCCCAAAAGTCACCCATACCCACCCCACCCCCCATTCCCCTACCCACCCACTCCCCCTTTTTGGCCCTGGTGTTCCTCTGTACTGGGGCATATAAAGTTTGCAAGTCCAAAGGGCCTCTATTTCCAGTGATGGCCAACTAGACCATCTTTTGATACATATGCAGCTAGAGTCAAGAGCTCCGGGGTACTCGTTAGTTCATATTGTTGTTCCACATATAGGTTTGCAGTTCCCTTTAGTTCCTTGGGTACTTTCTCTAGCTCCTCCATTGGGGGCCGTGTGACCCATCCAATAGCTGACTGTGATCATCCACTTCTGTGTTTGCTAGGCCCTGGCATAGTCTCACAAGAGACAGCTATATCTGGGTCCTTACAGCAAAATCTTGCTAGTGTATGCAATGGTGTCAGCGTTTGGAGGCTGATTATGGGATGGATCCCTGGATATGGCAATCACTAGATGGTCCATCCTTTCGTCACAGCTCCAAATTTTGTCTCTGTAACTCCTTCCATGGGTGTTTTGTTCCCATTTCTAGGAATGGGCAAAGTGTCCACACTTTGGTCTTCATTCTTAAAGTTAAAGTTTTAAAGTTCCACAATATCTTGTCCTTTAGAATTAATAACTTGTAGACAAAACATCTCAAATACTTGACTGTTATAGTCAGTATTCACGTAACATGGGCAGTGATTAATAGCACTTTGAATTGTTTCTCTTAAAGAGTGAGTGGTTGATGTCCAGGACTCCACAGAAAGTTGTCTGCACAGACCAGAGTGTGGACCTCAGAAGCTAACAGCTTCTGGGACAGGCGAGAGCCACAGAGCTTCTGAGGCAGCGCCGTTTTCGGGCTCCAGACATCTGGCCATCTTCCCGGCCAGATGACAGGGGTCTGCCCAGCCTGGGAGGCTAGGATTTTGACTCAGGAGCGGCGGGAGCCACCTTGGTTCCCGGACTCAGCAGAAAGCAGCCTGCACAGGTGAGAGTGTGGACTACAGAAGCTAACAGCTTCTGGGACAGGCAAGAGTGACAGAGCTTTTGAGGCAGCGCCATATTCGGGCTTCAGACATCCGGCCACCTTCCCGGCCAGAGGTCAGGTGTCTGCCCGGACGGAGAGGCCCTAGCCTCAGGATCCGCGGGAGCCATTTTGGTTCCGGGACTTCACAGAAAGTAGTCTGCACAGATGAGAGTGTGGACTACTGAAATTAACAGCTTCTGGGACAGGTGAAAGCAACACAGCTTCTGGAAAAGGTTCTATTTTGGCCCTTCATCTTCGGCCAGGAGAAGGTCCAAACACCAGATAAGTGTGCACCTTCCCTGTAAGAGGTGAGCTTGCCTGCAGACAGCGCTCTGACCACTGAAACTCAGAGGAGAGATCTAGTCTCCCAGGTCTGCTGATAGAGGGTAACAGAATCACCAGAGGAACAATCTCTAAACAGAGACAACTATAACAACTAACTCCAGGTATTACCAGATGGCGAAAGGTAAAAGTAAGAATCTTACTAACAGAAACCAAGACCACTCACCATCATCAGAACCCAGCACTCCCACTTTGCCAAGTCCAGGGCAACCCAACACACCCGAAAAGCTAGACCCGGATTTAAAAGCATATCTCATGATGATGGTAGAGGACATCGAGAAAGACTTTAATAACTCACTTAAAGAAATACAGGAGGGGCCACCTTCCTGGTGAGAGCACAGGGGTCCGCCCGGCCCGAGAAGTTTCTTCCATAGGCCCTGGCGGCCGGAGCCTCCTTGGCTCCGGGACTCCGCGGAGGGCAGGCTGCACGGGTGAGGGTGTGGAATACAGAGGCCAGCCGTTTCTGGGACAGGCGAGAGCCAGAGAGCTTCTGAGGTGGCACAAACTTCGGCTCCAGACAATCGGCCACCTTCCTGGCCAAAGCAACAGAGCTCCTGGGAAAAATCCTGTTTTGGGCCTTCATCTTCAGCCAGGAGAAGGTCCAAACACCAGATAACTGTGCACCTTCCCTGAAAGAGGAGAGCTTGCCTGCAGAGACTGCTCTGACCACTGAAACTCAGAGGAGAGAGCTAGTCACCCACGTCTGCTGATAGAGGGTAACAAAATCAACAGAGTAATAATCTCTAAAAAAAGACAACTATAACAACTAAATCCAGAGATTGCCAGATGGCGAAAGGAAAAAGTAAGAATCCTACTAACAGAAACTAGGACCACTCACCATCATCAGAACCCAGAACGCCCACTTTGCCCAGTCCAGAGGATCCTAACACAACTGAAAAGGTAGACCTGGATTTAAAAACATATCTCATGATGATGGTAGAGGACATAAAGAAGGAATTTAATAATTCACTTAAAGAAATACAGGAGAACACTCCTAAAGAGTTACAAGTCCTTAAAGAAAAACAGGAAAACACAACCAAACAGGTAGAAGTCTTTATAGAAAATCAGGAAAACACTTCCAAACTGATGATGGAAATGAACAAAACCATATTAGACCTAAAAAGGGAAGTAGACACAATGAAGAAAACCCAAAGTGAGGCAACACTGGAGATAGAAACCCTAGGAAAGAAATCTGGAACCATAGATGCCAGCATCAGCAACAGAATACAAGAGATGGAAGAGAGAATCTCAGGTGCAGAAGATTCCATAGAGAACATCGGCACAACAATCAAAGAAAATGGAAAATGCAAAAAGATCCTAACTCAAAACATCCAGGAAATACAGGACACAATGAGAAGACCAAACCTATGCATAATAGGAGTGGATGAGAATGAAGAATTTCAACTCAAAGAACCAGCAAACATCTTCAACAAAATTATTGAAGAAAACTTCCCAAATCTAAAGAAAGAGATGCCCATGAACATACAAGAAGCCTACAGAACTCCAAATAGACTGGACCAGAAAAGAAATTCCTCCTGACACATAATAATCAGAACATCAAATGCACTAAATAAAGATAGAATACTAAAAGCAGTAAGGGAAAAAGGTCAAGTAACATATAAAGGCAAGCCTATCAGAATTACACCAGATTTTTCATCAGAGGCTATGAAAGCCAGAAGAGCTTGGAAAGATGTTATACAGACACTAAGAGAACACAAATTCCAGCCCAGGCTACTATACCCAGCCAAACTCTTAATTATCATAGATGGAGAAACCAAAGTATTCCACGACAAAAATAAATTCACCCATTATCTCTCCACGAATCCAGCCCTTCAAAGGATAATATCAGAAAAAAAGAAAAAAACCAATACAAGGACGGGAACCACGCCCTAAAAAAACCAAGAAAATAATCCATCAACAAAACTAAAAGAAGACAGCCACAAGAACAGAATGCCAACTTTAACAACAAAAATAACAGGAAGCAACAATTACTTTTCCTTAATATCAATAGTCTCAACACCCCAATAAAAAGACATAGACTAACAAACTGGCTACACAAACATGACCCAACATTTTGCTGCTTACAGGAAACTCATCTCAGAGAAAAAGATAGACACTACCTCAGAATTAAAGGCTGGAAAACAATTTCCAAGCAAATGGTATGAAGAAACAAGCTGGAGTAGGCATCCTAATATCTGATAAGATTGACTTCCAACCCAAAGTCATCAAAAAAGACAAGGAGGGGCACTTCATACACATCAAAGGTAAAATCCTCCAAG
The DNA here is from genome assembly GCF_000001635.26 of Mus musculus. Classification (NCBI taxonomy): domain Eukaryota; kingdom Metazoa; phylum Chordata; class Mammalia; order Rodentia; family Muridae; genus Mus; species Mus musculus. Next base: position 189,759 of record NW_012132912.1, read on the forward strand.
AAGAACTCTCAATTATGAATATCTATGCTCCAAATACAAGGGCAGCTACATTCATTAAAGAAACTTTAGTAAAGCTCAAAGCACACATTGCACCTCACACAATAATAGTGGGAGACTTCAACACACCACTTTCACCAATGGACAGATCATGGAAACAAAAACTAAACAGGGACACAGTGAAACTAACAGAAGTGATGAAACAAATGGACTTAACAGATATCTACAGAACATTTTATCCTAAAACAAAAGGATATACCTTCTTCTCAGCACCTCATGGTACCTTCTCTAAAATTGACCACATAATTGGTCACAAAACAAACCTCAACATATACAAAAATATTGAAATTGTCCCATGCGTCCTATCAGACCACCATGGTCTAAGGCTGATCTTCAATAACAAAATAAATAATAGAAAGCCAACATTCACATGGAAACTGAACAACACTCTTCTCAATGATACCTTGGTCAAGGAAGGAATAAAGAAAGAAATTAAGGACTTTTTGGAGTTTAATGTAAATGAAGCCAAAACATACCCAAACTTATGGGACACAATGAAAGCATTCCTAAGAGGAAATCTCATAGCTCCGAGTGTTTCCAAAAAGAAACTGGAGAGAGCACACATTAACAGCTTGACAACACATCTAAAAGCTCTAGAACAAAATGAAGCAAATTCACCCAAGAGGAGTACATGACAGGAAATAATCAAACTCAGGGGCGAAATCAACAAAGTGGAAACAAGAAGAACTATTCAAAGAATCAACCAAATGTGGAGCTGGTTCTTTGAGAAAATCAACAAGATAGACAAACCCTTAGCCAGACTCACTAGAGGGCACAGAGAAAGCATTCAAATTAACAAAATCAGAAATGAAAAGTGAGACACAACAACAGATCCTGAAGAAATCCAAAACTCCATCAGATCCTTCTACAAAAGGCTATACTCAACAAAACTGGAGAACCTGGATGAAATGGAGAAGTTTCTAGATAGACACTAGGCACCAAAGTTGAATCAAGATCCGGTTAAATGATCTAAACAGCCCTATATACCCCAAAGAAATAGAAGCAGTCATTAATAGTCTCTGAACCAAAAAAAAAAAAAAAAAAAAAAAAAAAAAAAAAAAAAAAAAAAAAAAAAACCCAGGACCAGATGGGTTTAATGCAGAGTTCTATCAGACCTTCAAAGAAGATCTAATTCCAGTTCTTCACAAACTATTCCACAAAATAGAAACAGAAGGTACTCTACCCAACTCATTCTATGAAGCCACAATTATTCTGATACCTAAACAGCAAAGAGACACAACAAAGATAGAGAACCTCAGACCAATTTCCCTTATGAATATTAATGCAAAATACTCAATTAAGTTTTTGGTAACTGAATCCAAGAACACATCCAAACAATCATCCATCCTGACCAAGTAGGTTTCATCCCAGGGATGCAGGATTGGTTCAATATACGGAAATCCATCAAGGTAATCCATTATATAAACAAACTCAAAGACAAAAACCACATGATGATCTCCTTAGATGCTGAGAAAGCATTTGACAAAATCCAACACCCATTCATGATAAAATTGTTGGAAAGATCAGGAATTCAATGCCAATACCTAAACATGATAAAAGCAATCTACAGCAAACCAGTAATCAACATCAAAGTTAATGGTGAGAAGCTGGAAGCAATTCCACTGAAATCAGGGACTAGACAAGGCTGACCACTCTCTCCCTACCTATTCAACATTGTACTTGAAGTCCTAGCCAGAGCAATTAGACAACAAAGAGAGATCACGGGGATAAAAATTGGAAAAGAAGAAGTCAAAATATCACTTTTTGCAGATGATATGATAGTATATATAAGTGACCCTAAAAATTTTACCAGAGAACTCCTAAGCCTGATAAACAGCTTCAGTAAAGTAGCTGGATATAAAATTAACTCAAACAAGACAATGGCATTTCTGTACACAAAGGATAGACAGGCTGATAAAGAAATTAGGGAAACAATACCCTTCTCAATAGTCACAAATAATATAAAATACCTTGGTGTGACTCGAACTAAGGAAGTGAAAGATCTATATGATAAGAACTTCATGTCTCTGAAGAAAGAAATTAAAGAAGATCTCAGAAGATAGAAAGATCTCCCATGTTCATGGATTGGCAGGATCAATATAGTAAAAATGGCTTTCTTGCCAAAAGCAATCTACAGATTCAATGCAATCCCCATCAAAATTCCAACTTAATTCTTCAACGAATTAGAAAGGGCAATCGGCAGATTCATCTGGAATAACAAAAAACCTAGGATAGCAAAAACTCTTCTCAAGGATAAAAGAACCTGTGTTGGAATCACCATGCCCGACCTAAAGCTGTACTACAGAGCAACTGTGATAAAAACTGCATGGTACTGGTATAGTGACAGACAAGTAGAGCAATGGAACAGAATTGAAGACCCAGAGATGAACCCACACACCTATGGTCACATGATCTTTGACAAGAGAGCTAAAACCATCCAGTGGATAAAAGACAGCATTTTCAACAAATGGTGCTGGCACAACTGGCTGTTATCATGTAGAAGAATGCGAACTGATCAATTCCTATCTCCTTGCACTAAGGACAAATCTAAGTGGATTAAGGAACTCCACATAAATCCAGAGACACTGAAACTTATAGAGGAGAATGTAGGGAAAAGCCTCAAAAATATGGGTACAGCGGAAAAATTCCTGAATAGAACAACAATGGCTTGTGCTGTAAGAGTGAGAATCGATAAATGGTACCTCATAAAATTGCAGAGCTTCTGCAAGGCAAAAGACACCGTCAATAAGACAAAAAGTCCACCAACAGATTGGGAAAGGATCTTTACCTATCCCAAATCAGATAGGGGATTAATATCTAATATATTTATGAATTCAAGAAGTTAGACTCCATAAAATCAAATAACCCCATTAAAAATGGGGCTCAGAACTGAAAAAAGAATTCTCACCTGAGAAATACAAATGGCAGAGAAGCACCTGAAAAAAAAATGTTCATCATCCTTAATCAACAGGGAAATGCAAATCAAAACAACCCTGAGATTCCACATCACACCAATCAGAATGGCTAAGATGAAAAATTCAGGTTACATCAGATGCTGGCGAGGATGTGGAGAAAGAGGAACACTCCTCCATTGTTGGTGGGATTGCAAGCTTGTATAACCACTCTGGAAATGTGATTCCTCAGACAATTGGACATAGTACTACCGTAGGATCCTGCAATACCTCTCCTGGGCATATATCCAGAAGATGTCCCAACTGGTAAGAAGGACACATGCTCCACTATGTTCATAGCAGCCTTATTTATAATAGCCAGAAGCTGGAAAGAACCCAGATGACCCTCAACAGAGGAATGAATACAGAAAATGTTGTACATTTACACAATGGAGTACTACTCAGCTATTAAAATGAATGAATTTATGAAATTCCTAGGCAAATGGTTGGACCTGGAGGGCATCATCCTGAGTGAGGTAACCAATCACAAAGGAACTCACAGAACATGTACTCACTGATAAGTGGATATTAGCCCAGAAACTCAGGATACCCAAGATATAAGATACAATTTTCTAAACGCATGAATCGCAAGAAGAACAAAGACCAAAGCGTGGACACTTTGCCCCGTCTTAGAATTGGGAACAAAACACCCATGGAAGGAGTTACAGAGACAAAATTAGGGGCTGTGATGAAAGGATGGACCACCTTGTGATTGCCATATCCAGGGATCCATCCCATAATCAGCTTCCAAATGCTGACACCATTGCATACACTAGCAAGATTTTGCCTAAAGGACCCAGATATAGCTGTCTCTTGTGAGACAATGCCATGGCCTAGCAAACACAGAAGTTGATGCTCACAGTCAGCTATTGGATGGATCACAGGGCCTCCAATGGAGGAGCTAGAGAAAGTACCCAAGGAGCTAAAGGGAACTGCAACCCTATATGTGGAACAACAATATGAACTAACCAGTACCCCGGAGCTCTTGTCCCTAGCTGCCTATGTATCAAAAGATGGCCTAGTTGGCCATTACTGGAAAGAGAGGCCCATTGGACTTGCAAACTTTATATGCCCAGTACAGCGGAACGCCAGGGCCAAAAAGGGGGAGTTGGTGGGTAGAGCAGTGGGGGGTGGGTGGGTATGGGGGAATTTTGGGATAGCATTGGGAAATGAAAATGAGGAAAATACCTAATTAAAAAAAAGAATGAAGTAGAAATAAAAAAATGAGTGGTTGTAACTAGAAGGCTTGAAAAGTTATTAATAGTTACATGTGCATAATTTATTTATTAACTTAGGAATAAGAGCATTTATTTGCAGCAATTTATTAAGTCTAATTCCTCAAGAATTCACACCCTTATGTGGAAACAAGTAGTAACTGAGGACACTGAGGAAAGAATTTTATAGGCACAATTTTCAAGAATACTAAAATATTATATTAAACCATAATTGTTTTGAATATATAAAGAATATGTAGGACCTATAGACTGCCTGAGATATAAATCCAACATGGCATTGCTTTAAGTTATCTAGGCAATCGAGAAAAATTTATTAAATGTCTAAAACCAGCCTTCTTAAAAGGACAGCATTTTTTCTATGAGTTGTATATGCATAAGCAATTGCAAATTTGAGATTAATAGCATCTGAAGGACGAAAAATCTTAAGCAATTGTGAGCTCTGACATAATATTTACTATTAATATACAAATGAAGGTTTGATTGTTCAGCATTTTAAAACACCATCTACAGCACACAACGTAATTATCTGTGCTGAAACAGTGGGAAGAATAAGCATGTGATCTAATTTACATCTACTTACTTCCCATACAGGGGTTGTTTTTAAACACAATAATTGGGATGTATGCATGCATGGATTTATAGAAGCTACAGAAGCATGCATAAAAACAATTCTTAACTTATCTTTGGGATATTGATTGTCAATCTTATTTAAAATGATGGTATGCAATAGATTAATATTTTGTAATAACTAAATTAATTGCTGTTTTGAACACAGAACAGACACTTAGTCAGGTTTTTAAGACACAAATTTTGTTATAGGTTTTCTAAAATACACAAGTATATCTTACAATCCTTTATTAGTACCAAAGTAGTTTTAATAGGATGTAGAAACTGTGTTTTGAGGTGAACGACACCTCGGCCTTGCACACCCTTGGCCTTCCTCTCAGGCAGAAGAGGCTGAAGGCAGCCCAATCTGTTGTAGGCCAGAAAGCCCACCCTGAGTCTTAGTGCAAAAATTATGGCTACCCAGGTCGGGACAGGTGGAGGCTTATGGGGCAATGGCAAGGGCAGCCCTCTCTTGAGTTCCTTACAAAGCCTCCCACTTTCTGGAGACCTCCCGAACCACTACAGCTCAGGGAAAGCTGTGTGCCCCAAGGTCCCGCCCCACAGCAGCCAGCAGCTAGCTGGCTCCACGTGGGCCAACAATTGGCTGGGAGGATGAGAAAATGACTTTACAATAATGTTTTCTCTTGCCAAAGAATTGTTGTTGGCACAGCTAATATTTGATTAACATTGATTATTATTAATAACAATTGAGACTGCAAGCTTATACAACCACTCTGGAAATCAGTCTGGCGGTTTCTCAGAAAATTGGACATGGTACTACTGAAGGATCCCGCAATACCTCTACTGGGCATATATCCAGAAGATGTACCAACTAGTAAGAAAGAAACATGTTCCACTATGTTCATAGCAGCCTTATTTATAATAGCCAGAAGCTGGAAAGAACCCAGATGCCCCTCAACAGAGGAATGGATACAAATAATGTGGTACATTTACACAATGGAGTGCTACTCAGCTGTTAAAAAGAATGAATTTATGAAATTCCTTGGCAAATGGTTGGACCTGGAGGGCATTATCCCGAGTGAGGCAACCCAATCACAAAAGAACTCAAGTGATATGTACTTCTGATAAGTGGATATTCGCCCAGAAACTTAGAATACCCAAGATATAAGTTACAATTTGCAAAACTCATGAAACTCAAGGAGAAGGAAGACCAAAGTGTGGACACTTTGCCCCTTCTTAGAGTTGGGAACAAAATACCCATGGAAGGAGTTACATAGACAAAGTTTGGATCTGAGAGAAAAGGATGGACCATCTAGAGACTCCCATATCCAGGGATCCATCCCATAATCAGCCTCCAAAGGCTGACACCATTGCATACACTAGCAAGATTTTGCTGAAAGGACCCTGATATAGCTATCGCTTTTGAGACTATGCCGGAGTCTTGCAAACACATAAGTGGATGCTCACAGTCAGCTATTGGATGGATCACAGCGCCCCCAATGGAGGAGCTAGAGAAAATACCCAAGGATCTAAAGGGATCTGCAACCCTATAGGTGGAACAACATTATATATATAGGTGAACTATCCAGTACCCCGAAGCGCTTGACTCTAGATGCATATATATAAAAAGATGGCCTAGTCGGCCATCACTGGAAGGAGAGGCCCATTGGACTTGCAAATTTTATATGCCTCAGTACAGGGGAATGCCAGGGCCAAAAAGTGGGAGTGGGTGGGTAGGGGAGTGGGGGGGAGGGTATGGGGAACTTTTGGGATAGCATTAGAAATATAAATGAGGACAATACCTAATAAAAATAATTAATAACAATTATAAAAGCTTTCTTTATTTTCTGCAAAGCCTTCTGTAGTAAACTAAAACCCTAAGTAATAAAAAGATATCGCCTCTGAATCTTTTCAGGAGCAACAGCTACTCCCCAAAACTTAAAAGCTCCTTGTGTGAGAGCAAGGATTTAAAGTAAACTTCCCTTGAGAGGCATTAGCTAATAAAATATTTCTACTTAGAAAACAATGTACACTGGAAGATTCAAACTCTTGGCTTGTTGTATAGAAGCAGAAATGATAAAAATTTCGTACATAATGTAGATCAATATTTATCCATATCTAGAGGCAAAATATTCCAGTTATTTTAAACTTACTTGAAGCAAAACCTTTACAATCATTAAGATGCAAAGGAGAGAGAGAAAAAAGAAACACACTTTTATATCTATAATAACTATATAAAATGTAGGCAAGCCAGATTATAATGCCTTTATAAATTTTACAGTCTGATTGATCCTTTATAAACTATGGATTTGAACTTTATTAAAACAGCATCTGGCTAGATCTGCAAAGATGCTCTTTTAGCTAAAGGGAATTTCCCCTGGAGGCAAATCTCCAGAGCTTCCCTAGGCACTGTTTGCAAGACAAAGGAAAGTCACACAAACCAAGCAAAAGCTGCTCTGAGCTTAGTTCCTCTTGCCATGAGGATGATATTAGAATTACTAAGTTTCTTTTGCAACATTAGATTATATCTATAACTTTGGGAAAGCAAAACCCAATTTCAAAACAATTTATCACTTTAAGAATCAACATTAAAACTTCACTACTACATTGCAAAATTTGGCTGCCAATTTATATCTATGAATGCATGACAATGTAAGCTTTAACGCTTCATAAAAGAGACATTGCTTTAAATTTTATCTTAATCTTACTTTCTAGGATAACAATCACATTAAATATTATCTCAGTTAAAAGTATCTTAGGAGGCCCAGTTTTTTGGCCTGCTCCACCACATGATTGAAAAGATTCCTGAGTTGCCAAATTAAGGCTAAACTTCTGTTACCAATATAACAATTATTTAATCTTAACCAATAATTTATGAGCTGATTGTGAAGACACACTGAGCATATTACTAGTTAAAAAGAAGAAGAAGAAGAAGAAGAAGAAGAAGAAGAAGAAGAAGAAGAAGAAGAAGAAGAAGAAGCTATACCAGCACTTTTCTAAATTTTCACATAGCTCTAAACACATGCACAAAACACACAAAGCAGAAACCAACAGCTCCAGACATGTGGAACCCCTACTTGTCCTCAATGAGCAGGCAAAAGAATTAGAAGGGTAAGCTTCCTTTTCATAAACAAAACTTGGTCCATCTTGACCAATCTCTGGAGACCACCAGGTGACTCTTGCTCTCCCACTTCCCAGGGTGTCCCCTGGTGAGGTGACAGTCTTCCTAGCACATCTGCTGACCACAGCCTGAAGGGACAGCTGCAAATATCAAGCGCACATTTCATAAAATCCCATTGTCTATAAACACCAGAGAAAACAAACTCAGGCAGATCTAAACTCAGACTGCACCATGTTTCAGAGGCACGAAACAAAACACAGACAACAAACCAATACAACAAGCACATGTTCAATTCCGGAAACATAAGACAGACACTTAGAATGAAGACACCAGCTGGCACACACACAAGAGGGGGATTCCCCAATTTTCTCTCTGTCCCTGGGAGAGTTTCAAAATCCACTTTCTTTCTGCCTAATGCAGTTTCCAACTGCGGCCATCTGCCTGATTATTAAATCCCTTTTATTAAAACCTAATATTTCTCTCTCCTAAAAAAACAGCTTCTAGAAGCTGCAGCCAAAGGCCTGCCTGTTGAGTTCCTAGTTCCCGGTAGCTCACTGCTAAACCTAAGTGAATCCAGCGTGCTGGTATAGCACTGATCCATCTTATCCCATACCAACCTTCTGTGGTACAAATTTTAATTCTTTTCTTCTTGCATGGAGCTACAAATCAGCAGTGTTTCTTCCAAATGTCCTCTGCCTTTCTCAGGTCCTGCATTGGTTCGCCAAATTGTTGAGGCTGGCCAGTGGCTCACATGTCCGGGTTCGAGCCTGGAAGGCATCTTGGAATCTGGAAGAAAAGAGGGAATCTAGGCTATGAGAGAAAGGATGGAACCAAGACAATAGTCTGATCAAGGTTCAATTTTAATATAGGGGAACACGTGCTTATAAAGAGGGGGGCCCACTCCCACTGAATCATCCTTGGAGTCCAGCTGCATGTGTCCACATGTAGGCAATGGAACAGCTAGGCAGCAGGTAGCAGCAGCAGCAGTGGTTGAATAATAGGGTGGCAGGCTCCACTCCAGGTGATCTCCTAGTGACAAGTCAAGCCTGCTCAGCCTGTTTTCAGGCTGTGGGGGGGGGAGGTTACACCTTTTCCAGGTGGGTTGAAGCATTCATCTGGACTAAACCTGCTCAGATAGTAGCTTAAAAGTTCCTCCAGGAACTGGTCTCCTGATTATCTTCTAGCAATGGCGTCTGACAGTGACCCAGCATTCATAGCCATAACTTAACAATTAACAAAAGATTTGCACACATATTGAAAACATTATTATGCATATAATCCTCAGAATTTGGGCAGGTTAAAATAAAAGAGGACATTAAGAGAAACTTTAGCAAAGCTCTCATTAGAGTCCAGCAAATGTTAAATAGACCTTCCTTTGCTTTGGGCTTCTGTACCCCATATAGATAATAAATTAGTCCCTATGAATTTACATTTGAAAGATTTCCCCCACTGCTTCCCAAGCTCAGAGGCCAGCAGTTGATAGATCTCTCTAATGTTCATTATCAAGCTACTACAAGATCTCTAGTTCCCCATAAAGAGTATTTATCAGGATATTTGAGAGATTCAGTCTACATCTAAAGCCATCACCAGTTTCTGCTTGTTCAAATCTGGAGATAAAGTATGGGTCAAACAGGTAGCCATAGGGGCACTGAAAACAGCTGGAACCTGCTTGGAAGGGATGCTACATGGTGATTTTCTCCACATCTATGATTATGAAGGTAACTGCTGACACTACGTCGTGGATCCACCCTTTCCAGATCAAGAAATTTGAAGCCATGGATGTTCCTGCCAAATGGAATATATCTTGGAGTATGGATCCATTTCATCAGTCCCAAGATTCTTCCACTCCCTGGTCTTCTATTCTTATGATTTGCCCTATTGGTATGAGGATAGGGTAATCATCCAAACCCATGGCTCTCAGGACTGGACTTGGAAACTAAGGAAGACAAATACAGGGAAGGTATTAGCTAGCATGACTACAGACCAGAAACCCATATTTATCTTGACTTTTGTCATTGATATCTACTTTATATGTCTAGTTGCACGAGAAAAAGGAATGATGTTGGAATTTATTTTTTGAGATTGGAATACAGAGTTTACAGTTCTATGCAAGCCCTGTAGCTGCCCCCAGAAACAGAGAATCCATTTCAAAAATTCGGGTTGTAAAATAGAGGCTTCCTAAAAAAACACAGATGAATATATAGGAAGTCCCTTCCCCCAAAAAAATACACCATAGAAAAATATAATTCAATGGTCATAAAATGAAAACATCTAAAATTTTTGGTAAAAAAAAAAAAAATCTTGCATTTGGATAACAAGAAAAACCTGGGGAAACAAGATTCTGTTCCACAGGATGGGATCTGAGGAATGAAATTGATCACTATCCGCCAGAAATGTGCCAAGAATGCTGGCTATGCTTAGATACCAAGCCCTTCCCTAATTAACTAGTATGTCAGTCCACTAACCTACAAAACTCATTGTGACTGTGGTAGCCCAAATTAACATTAGAGGACTTATAATGGGATGAGACTTGTCTAATATCCAAAACCTTTAACTTAGGCACTTCTCCTTACTCTGATGCCTATTATTCTGCCTTATGGCTTGAATCTTCTGGACAACAGCCATATTACTGAGACCAATTGGTGGAAATGTAACAATGGTTTGACTCAATATGCCTCTTCTGATGCATTACAAACTAGGTAGACATGTTGATCAGGACCTAGATCTATTGAAACTATACTTAGATTCCCTTCTAGAAATGGCACAAAAGTGGAGAGTCTTAGACTTACTTCTCACAAGATAAGGGGGACTACATATGGCTTTGAAAGAACATATTCTTTCTGTACTAAGTCACCAGGAGTAAAAACAAACAAACAAACAATAACTCAAACGAGAAAAAGAAACAAAGACATTAATTAGAAAAATAGTACTAGTCTCTGTTCTTATAGGCAATCAAGTATATATATAGTAAAAGGAATGGTCCTTAGGATCAACCACATCTTTTTAAAACAGGTTGAGCCTATTATTTGTCTCATTCACTAAGACCAGTGCAAATGTAACAGGTCCCTAAATCTTAGGCCCCCAGACCTCAGCATGATTGGCTCCACGGTGGAAGCACCATTTAGTTCATAAAAGTCAGCATATAGACAGCACCACCTGCCAAAATGAAAACAAAGACCTGGTCCATCAAAGTCCATAGTTCTGGGACATTCTCGAAATGAACTGACTAATAAAATATTTCTACTTAGAAAACAATGTACACTGGAAGATTCAAACTCTTGGCTTGTTGTATAGAAGCAGAAATGATAAAAATTTCGTACATAATGTAGATCAATATTTATCCATATCTAGAGGCAAAATATTCCAGTTATTTTAAACTTACTTGAAGCAAAACCTTTACAATCATTAAGATGCAAAGGAGAGAGAGAAAAAAGAAACACACTTTTATATCTATAATAACTATATAAAATGTAGGCAAGCCAGATTATAATGCCTTTATAAATTTTACAGTCTGATTGATCCTTTATAAACTATGGATTTGAACTTTATTAAAACAGCATCTGGCTAGATCTGCAAAGATGCTCTTTTAGCTAAAGGGAATTTCCCCTGGAGGCAAATCTCCAGAGCTTCCCTAGGCACTGTTTGCAAGACAAAGGAAAGTCACACAAACCAAGCAAAAGCTGCTCTGAGCTTAGTTCCTCTTGCCATGAGGATGATATTAGAATTACTAAGTTTCTTTTGCAACATTAGATTATATCTATAACTTTGGGAAAGCAAAACCCAATTTCAAAACAATTTATCACTTTAAGAATCAACATTAAAACTTCACTACTACATTGCAAAATTTGGCTGCCAATTTATATCTATGAATGCATGACAATGTAAGCTTTAACGCTTCATAAAAGAGACATTGCTTTAAATTTTATCTTAATCTTACTTTCTAGGATAACAATCACATTAAATATTATCTCAGTTAAAAGTATCTTAGGAGGCCCAGTTTTTTGGCCTGCTCCACCACATGATTGAAAAGATTCCTGAGTTGCCAAATTAAGGCTAAACTTCTGTTACCAATATAACAATTATTTAATCTTAACCAATAATTTATGAGCTGATTGTGAAGACACACTGAGCATATTACTAGTTAAAAAGAAGAAGAAGAAGAAGAAGAAGAAGAAGAAGAAGAAGAAGAAGAAGAAGAAGAAGAAGAAGAAGAAGAAGAAGAAGAAGAAGAAGCTATACCAGCACTTTTCTAAATTTTCACATAGCTCTAAACACATGCACAAAACACACAAAGCAGAAACCAACAGCTCCAGACATGTGGAACCCCTACTTGTCCTCAATGAGCAGGCAAAAGAATTAGAAGGGTAAGCTTCCTTTTCATAAACAAAACTTGGTCCATCTTGACCAATCTCTGGAGACCACCAGGTGACTCTTGCTCTCCCACTTCCCAGGGTGTCCCCTGGTGAGGTGACAGTCTTCCTAGCACATCTGCTGACCACAGCCTGAAGGGACAGCTGCAAATATCAAGCGCACATTTCATAAAATCCCATTGTCTATAAACACCAGAGAAAACAAACTCAGGCAGATCTAAACTCAGACTGCACCATGTTTCAGAGGCACGAAACAAAACACAGACAACAAACCAATACAACAAGCACATGTTCAATTCCGGAAACATAAGACAGACACTTAGAATGAAGACACCAGCTGGCACACACACAAGAGGGGGATTCCCCAATTTTCTCTCTGTCCCTGGGAGAGTTTCAAAATCCACTTTCTTTCTGCCTAATGCAGTTTCCAACTGCGGCCATCTGCCTGATTATTTAATCCCTTTTATTAAAACCTAATATTTCTCTCTCCTAAAAAAAACAGCTTCTAGAAGCTGCAGCCAAAGGCCTGCCTGTTGAGTTCCTAGTTCCCGGTAGCTCACTGCTAAACCTAAGTGAATCCAGCGTGCTGGTATAGCACTGATCCATCTTATCCCATACCAACCTTCTGTGGTACAAATTTTAATTCTTTTCTTCTTGCATGGAGCTACAAATCAGCAGTGTTTCTTCCAAATGTCCTCTGCCTTTCTCAGGTCCTGCATTGGTTCGCCAAATTGTTGAGGCTGGCCAGTGGCTCACATGTCCGGGTTCGAGCCTGGAAGGCATCTTGGAATCTGGAAGAAAAGAGGGAATCTAGGCTATGAGAGAAAGGATGGAACCAAGACAATAGTCTGATCAAGGTTCAATTTTAATATAGGGGAACACGTGCTTATAAAGAGGGGGGCCCACTCCCACTGAATCATCCTTGGAGTCCAGCTGCATGTGTCCACATGTAGGCAATGGAACAGCTAGGCAGCAGGTAGCAGCAGCAGCAGTGGTTGAATAATAGGGTGGCAGGCTCCACTCCAGGTGATCTCCTAGTGACAAGTCAAGCCTGCTCAGCCTGTTTTCAGGCTGTGGGGGGGAGGTTACACCTTTTCCAGGTGGGTTGAATCATTCATCTGGACTAAACCTGCTCAGATAGTAGCTTAAAAGTTCCTCCAGGAACTGGTCTCCTGATTATCTTCTAGCAATGGCGTCTGACAGTGACCCAGCATTCATAGCCATAACTTAACAATTAACAAAAGATTTGCACACATATTGAAAACATTATTATGCATATAATCCTCAGAATTTGGGCAGGTTAAAATAAAAGAGGACATTAAGAGAAACTTTAGCAAAGCTCTCATTAGAGTCCAGCAAATGTTAAATAGACCTTCCTTTGCTTTGGGCTTCTGTACCCCATATAGATAATAAATTAGTCCCTATGAATTTACATTTGAAAGATTTCCCCCACTGCTTCCCAAGCTCAGAGGCCAGCAGTTGATAGATCTCTCTAATGTTCATTATCAAGCTACTACAAGATCTCTAGTTCCCCATAAAGAGTATTTATCAGGATATTTGAGAGATTCAGTCTACATCTAAAGCCATCACCAGTTTCTGCTTGTTCAAATCTGGAGATAAAGTATGGGTCAAACAGGTAGCCATAGGGGCACTGAAAACAGCTGGAACCTGCTTGGAAGGGATGCTACATGGTGATTTTCTCCACATCTATGATTATGAAGGTAACTGCTGACACTACGTCGTGGATCCACCCTTTCCAGATCAAGAAATTTGAAGCCATGGATGTTCCTGCCAAATGGAATATATCTTGGAGTATGGATCCATTTCATCAGTCCCAAGATTCTTCCACTCCCTGGTCTTCTATTCTTATGATTTGCCCTATTGGTATGAGGATAGGGTAATCATCCAAACCCATGGCTCTCAGGACTGGACTTGGAAACTAAGGAAGACAAATACAGGGAAGGTATTAGCTAGCATGACTACAGACCAGAAACCCATATTTATCTTGACTTTTGTCATTGATATCTACTTTATATGTCTAGTTGCACGAGAAAAAGGAATGATGTTGGAATTTATTTTTTGAGATTGGAATACAGAGTTTACAGTTCTATGCAAGCCCTGTAGCTGCCCCCAGAAACAGAGAATCCATTTCAAAAATTCGGGTTGTAAAATAGAGGCTTCCTAAAAAAACACAGATGAATATATAGGAAGTCCCTTCCCCCAAAAAATACACCATAGAAAAATATAATTCAATGGTCATAAAATGAAAACATCTAAAATTTTTGGTAAAAAAAAAAAAAATCTTGCATTTGGATAACAAGAAAAACCTGGGGAAACAAGATTCTGTTCCACAGGATGGGATCTGAGGAATGAAATTGATCACTATCCGCCAGAAATGTGCCAAGAATGCTGGCTATGCTTAGATACCAAGCCCTTCCCTAATTAACTAGTATGTCAGTCCACTAACCTACAAAACTCATTGTGACTGTGGTAGCCCAAATTAACATTAGAGGACTTATAATGGGATGAGACTTGTCTAATATCCAAAACCTTTAACTTAGGCACTTCTCCTTACTCTGATGCCTATTATTCTGCCTTATGGCTTGAATCTTCTGGACAACAGCCATATTACTGAGACCAATTGGTGGAAATGTAACAATGGTTTGACTCAATATGCCTCTTCTGATGCATTACAAACTAGGTAGACATGTTGATCAGGACCTAGATCTATTGAAACTATACTTAGATTCCCTTCTAGAAATGGCACAAAAGTGGAGAGTCTTAGA
Source organism: Mus musculus (assembly GCF_000001635.26). Lineage (NCBI taxonomy): Eukaryota > Metazoa > Chordata > Mammalia > Rodentia > Muridae > Mus > Mus musculus. Next base: position 204,846 of record NW_012132912.1, read on the forward strand.
CTTACTTCTCACAAGATAAGGGGGACTACATATGGCTTTGAAAGAACATATTCTTTCTGTACTAAGTCACCAGGAGTAAAAACAAACAAACAAACAATAACTCAAACGAGAAAAAGAAACAAAGACATTAATTAGAAAAATAGTACTAGTCTCTGTTCTTATAGGCAATCAAGTATATATATAGTAAAAGGAATGGTCCTTAGGATCAACCACATCTTTTTAAAACAGGTTGAGCCTATTATTTGTCTCATTCACTAAGACCAGTGCAAATGTAACAGGTCCCTAAATCTTAGGCCCCCAGACCTCAGCATGATTGGCTCCACGGTGGAAGCACCATTTAGTTCATAAAAGTCAGCATATAGACAGCACCACCTGCCAAAATGAAAACAAAGACCTGGTCCATCAAAGTCCATAGTTCTGGGACATTCTCGAAATGAACTGACTTTGCTTTTCGGATTCTGTAGTTCCACTTCTGAGCAATTGATCTTGACAACAAAGGTATGTCACCCCATACCACAGATCAAATTTTGTGTGCTTAAAAGTTCACTAAGTAAGGCTCAGAGCTACACTGGGATCCTGAACAGCCATGTATTTGCCAGAAGCAAAGACAGACATTCCAGTTTCTGGCTATTATAAATAAGGCTTCTTTGAACATAATGGAGCATATGTCCTTATTATATGTTGGAGCATCTTCTGGGTATATGCCCAGGAGAGGTATTGCTTGATCCTATGGTAGTACTATGTCAAATTTTCTGAGGATTTGCCAAGCTGATTTCCAGAGTTGTTGTACCAGCTTGCAATCTACCCAGCAATGGAGGAATGTGCCTCTTTCTCCACATCCTCACATGATGTTCCTCAACAGAGGAATGGATACAGAAAATGTGGTAATTTACACAATGGAGTACTATGCAGCTATGAAGAAATAAACCTATGAAATACTTAGGCAAATAATGGATCTGGAGGATATCATCCTGAGTGAGATAACCCAATCACAAAAGAACACACATGATACACACTCACTGATAAATGGATATTAGCCCAGAAGCTTGGAATACCTGAGATACAATTCACAAAACACATGAAACTAAAGAAGATGGAAGACCAAAGTGTGTACACTTAGAAGGAGGAACAAAATACCCATGGAAGGAGTTACAGAGACAAATTGTTGAGAAGCACTGAAGGAATGACCATCCAGAGACTGCGGCTCTAAGAAATACATCCCACAAACAACTACCAAACACAGACACTACTGTGGATTCCAACAAGAGCTTGCTGGCAGGAGCCTAATATAGCTGTCTCCTGAGAAACTCTGCCAGTGCCTGACAAATACAGAAGTGGATGCTCAAAGCCATTCATTGGACAGAGCACGGGTTCCCCAATGAAGGAGCTAGACAATGTATTCAAGGAGCTGAAGGGATTTGCAGACCCATAGTAGGAACAACAATATGAACTAACTAGTACCCCCAGAGCTCCCTGTGACAAAAACCTCAACTAAAGAATACACATTGTAGTTTGTGGGCAGCCCATCTCCTTTCTCTTGGACCCTGAAGACACTTACTAGGTTCTGATGGAGTTTGGATGACCCACTACTCCTTCTAATTTTCCTATTGTAGGGATAGGAGGACAGCCTTACTTCCCACACCAGACCTCACAACTTATTTGCATTTTTAGGGGTGTACCTCTCACCCATTCATTTTTGATAGTGCCAACATGTCCTGTCTGCTTATTGGGAAGGGATCTTCTAGCCAGACTGGGAAACTCTATTTCCTTTGCTCCTCACATTCACTTAAATCCAAGCTCAGCAACAGTTCCTCTCCTCCTTCTAGCCAGCTAACCTAGTAAAACTACCATGTCATTTCCTTTACCAGCTTCTCAGATAGCTCCCTGAGTCTGTGACATACAGAAACCCTCTGTTGATAAACATCATTCTCCTGTTTTCATCCAATTACTGCACTCTACAAGGTACGTTTCCCAAGCTCAACCATCTCTCTCTCTCCAGAACCTCAGGGAACTTAATCTTATCTTTTCTGACCCCGTGAGGAAAGAAAAACTCCTTTGCCATACCTCTTCCCTCTTTAACACCCCTACACTAGCAGTTAAGAAACCTAATGGTATGATCACCTGGTTCAAGACCTCAGGCACATTAATTCTACAATGGTTCCTCTCAATTCTGTTGTGGCTAACATTTGCACACTTTTTACCACTATCCCCTTGGGGACTTCTCATTTCTCAGTCATAGATCTCAAGAATGCATTTTTCTCTATTCCTCTAGATGCCCAGTCACAGAATATACTTGCCTTTACCTGAACAGATCCTGATACCCAATTAACTACACAACTAAACTGGACTGTTCAACCTCAGGGATTCTGCGACAACCCACACATATTTGGTCAGGCCCTGGTTTCTGACTTACTATCTCTGTCTGTCCCTGAATCTAAAATTATACTTTACATAGATGATGTCCTACTATTTAGACTCTCTCTAGAAATTAGCCAAGTTGACACCTCTGCTCTTCTAAATTTCCTCTCCAGTTGAGGCTACAGGGTCTCTCCTTCTGAAGTCTAATTGTCCACACCTCAGGTTACCTATTTGGAACTAACAATTACCCCAACCCACAAGGCTATTACCTTAGATAGAAAGAGTCTGATTCAGCCTCTAAATGTTTTTCTACAAAGGAAGAGATTTTATCACTCTTAGGAATAGCCAGTTTTTTTTGTTTTTTGTTTGTTTGTTTGTTTGTTTGTTTGTTTGTTTGTTTTTACATTCGTGGGTTCCTTCCTTTTCCATTCTTTCTCATCCCTTATATGAAGCAGTGTTAGAACCCACCCACAATCCTCTCCTCAATCCTATTACCAAGCCCTTTCAAAGGCTCCAACAGGATCTCCTTAAGGCTCTACCTTTTCATCTCACTGACCTGACTCATCCTTTTTTCCTCTACATTACTGAAAAAGAGGGGTTTGCCCTTGGAGTTTTAGGTTATCTACTGGGACCTTCTTTTGCACCCATAGCATACTTGATAGTATACTTGTAAAAACAACTATATCTAACCATCCAGGGATAGGTGTAAGACCCCAACTCAATGTGTTTCTTAGACCCCTAGAAAGGAAGCCCATCATGGAGTTCTTTGTTCTTTTGCCTTCAGCCTGAGAGAAAGATGACCACTGGGTAACCCACCCAGGCACCTGACCCATAATGTAAGGGACCAAGAATGTTTGCAAAAAGATAGCCTGTAACCTTTCCATGAGAGATGAGCTGTAATTCACCATCCCCATTCTTATGATGTTTACTCAGCTTCCCCATTCTTTAAGGGACCAAGAATGTTTGCCAAAGATAGCCTGTAACCTTTCCATGAGCGATGAGCTCTAATTCCCCATCCCCATTCTTATGTTTACTTGGCTTCCCCATTCTTTGTGGTCTTATCCTCCCCTCACTTTGTGGTTTATTCTTTAAAACCCTCAACTGCAACTGCAGAGGGTCGATCTCCTCTGCCCCTGTGTGTGTTATGAGCTTGGCCTCAGCATCCCGAATAAATCTCATGCAATATTGCATCAAGAATGGTTTCTCTTGCGTTATTGGGGTGCCGGCTCATCCCAGGACTTGAGCGAGGTTCTCCCCAAAATGGGGGTCTTTCAGTTGGGGGATCATCATGGGATTTTGTGGCCAACCCATTTCTCAAAGACCCCTCTTGGAGGTAAGATTCTGTTTTTGTCTATGTCTTTCTCTGCTGGCTGTGTTTGAATTTGGTACTTTTGGTTTCAGTTTGCAGTCATCAGAGCTCGTGAGAGAAATGAACTCCTAGACCAGGATGGAAGGGAGGGTTATTGACAGACATGTCAGGGGATAACTGGCTGCCACCCTGGGAGATTTCCCAGGAATTCTGAGGGAGCTCCAGGGAAGCCTGGAGATTTCCCATCTGGGTGCCAAGTTGGAACCTAAATCCCTCCTGGAGAGGAGAGATTTTGTGCCCACTTGGCTGTCTGATTATGTTTCTTGGTATTGGAAGTCCCGCAGGAAGCGAGTCCTGGTTTCGGTCTTCTTGGTATTTTTGTGTGTTTTGTTTGTTTCCCTGTACATGACTTGGTCGATGGGATAGACCATTAGTACTCCCCTTGGACTGACTCTTGACCATTGGACTGAAATTAAGACTAGGGCTCACAATCTATCTGTAGATGTCAAAAAGGAATTCTACCACTGATGCATTGGCCAAAAATCGCGACCACCCCTCACACCCGAGAACCAACTTGGAGGTATGGGGATCCCCTCTGGAATGTGTGCGTGCCAGCCAGTGTCTCTGTTCTGAGTGTCTGTTTCTGTTTTCTGAAATTAACGTGCACTTGTTGTGTTGGTTTGTTTGTCTGTTGTTTCTGAAGCATGGTCCAGCCTGAGATTGGATCAGTCTGAGTTTATTCTGATCACCCTGAGTTTTGGATTCTGATCTGCCTGAGTCTGGTTTATACTGTAACCCTCTTGTTGAGAACTGGCCATCTGATTCAGCGATCCTCTGGGTCATTTCTCTGGATTTGGTCTTTGTGTTTGTTGACAGTTTGTGTGCTCTTTGTATTCTTTGTCACTAAGATGATGAGACAGTCTGTGATGACCACCCTAGTTTGACTCTTAATCATTGGACTGAAGTTAGGACTAGAACCCATAACCTCCCTGTGGAGATCAAGAAAGGACCTTGGCAGACTTTTTGTGCATCTGAGTGGCCAACTTTTGACGTTGACTGGCCACTGGAGGGAACTTTGGTCTTGACTAAGCCATGATCTTTCAGGAAGGACCAAAATCGCACCCTGACCAACAGCTGTACATTACAGTAATGGCAAGACCTGGTCCAGAAGCCAGGCTCCCGAGTCCTAGTCTTCCAAAAACTCACAGAAGAGAAAAAGAAAAAAAAATAAATAAAAAGTACATATTGGTCTTTGGAGCCCTGCACCTGTAGTTAGAAGTCTAGTGTGTCTGGAGAAGCCCTGCTAGGAGCTGATTGTAAACAACGCTCTTAAAGGGACCAGCAGCTTCTCAAGTCTATAGTAAGGGAAATTATGGCTGTTTTTCCTAAAAAAAAGTCTCTGTGCTTGTCATTATTGGATTCATCAGGTGACAAGGTGCTCCTCTCTTGAATTTAAAGCTAGAAAAATTAAGAATTTTGTTTGGTTTAAATAAGCAAATATATGCAGCCTTTTCATTTTTGTTTCTGAATAGTTTTAAAAGGTATAAACATGTTTTATGTATCTTGGTTATAGATTATTGGCTCATACATTATTGGTTATTATTAAAAATTTATACCATTGGTAACAGAAAGTTGGCTTAAAACTGGAAACTCTGGGTTGGATTAATTTAGAACTACAATATGCAGCATGAGAACACCCAAGGAAACAGGTCTCTAAAAGATATGCCTAAATTGGGTAATACTCTATGTAATTCTTATCCTAGAAACCAGACTTATAAAAGATAGGATTTAGGGCAGTGTCTCTTTAAAGTATTGGGGGCTGCATATTTTTGTGTTTGTGTGCAGGAACAGGCAGCCAAACTTTGTAGCAAGTAATGTTTTTGGTGTTGATTTTTTTTTCCATATATACCTATGGAAGTTTATTCAACTAAATAGCACTATCAGAGAATAAACACAGTGCATCATAAAAGAAAAGAAAATTAAGCATCTTTGGTGTTGATTTTTAAAGAGAATAGATTGTTTACACTGTTAAAATTGTGTTTTGCTTCCCAAAATTGTTGTTGTGTTCTGGTGCTACAAGAGAAATCAAAAGTGAAGGCTTCTCCCGAATCAGAGCCACCAGCTAATCCATTGGCTCCTCCAAAAATCTATGAAGCCTCCAGAGTGGCCTAGTCCACTAACTCCCCCTTATCTACAGCCTCAACACCTGCTGCAGGCCTTTGCAATGCTTTGTTTTAATTTAATAGTCAGATTTCCCTGATTCAGCACCAGTTCTAAGTCTGCTGCAAGGTAATGGCCAAGGCGAGGCTCCTATGGAAAACCACAGCGTGGGGGCCGGGGGGAGGCAGACCTGGCAGGGGAACACTGACACGGAGGTCCTGGAACACCCCCGTGCCATGCACCTTGTGCCTACAGGATGGGCAGAGGGGAGGGGAGAGGGTGAGGCCTTGGGGTCTGTGCGGCACCCGCTGGGCTCCTCAGGAGCAGTTGTGCCACAAGAAGGGCCCACTGTCCAGAGTCGCCACCACCAACCCCCCACACCCAAGTGTCCAGGTCTACGTACCTGCTCCGAGTACACTGAGCTGGAAAGTGCAGAATCCGAATGGACTCAAGTGGACCCACCCAACCTTAAACCCCTTCAGTACTGTTCATTTTCCTCTGTTGACCTTTATAACTGGGAAACTAACCACCCCCTCTTCTCAGAGGATCCCCAATGCCTCACAGTGTTGGTGGAGTCCCTTATGTTCTCTCATCAGCCTACTTGGGATGATTTTCAGCAGATGCTGCAGCCTAACCCTAACTGAAGAGCAAGAGAGAATTCTGTTAGAGACTAGGAAAAATATCCCAGGAGCCGACGGGTGGCCTACACAGCTACAAAATGAGATTAACACGGGATTCCCTTTGACTTGCCCTGTTTGGGACTACAACATGGCTAAAGGTATGGAGAGCTTGAAATCCTATCACCAGGCTTTGGTCTCTGAGGTGCCTCAAAATGGCCCACTAATTTGGCTGAGGTAAGAGAAGGTATATTACAAGATAGAGACATGATCTAGTGAAAGGGGAAGAGAAGGTGTTATACGAGAAAGAGAGAGAGACAGATGGGAGGTGGAAGAGAGAGAGAGAGGTGGGAGGCACAAGAAAGAAAAAACAGGAGAGATCATAGACAAGAAAGAAATTTGACTAGAATTTTGGACACAGTGTTAGGAGAGAAAGAAAAGAAAGGAACTAGTCAGATAGGGAACCTGGGCAACTGAAGAACAGTGTGCTTAACAGAATTGAGTGAGTTGGGGTACCGAGCCTCAGCTAAAAAGGCTCAGCTGTGTCAGACTGAAGTTATTTATTTGGGATATACGCTTTGAGACAGTAAGCAGTGGCTAAAGGAAGCCAGAAAACAGACTGAAACTCAGATCCCCACCATAACTACACCAAGGCAAGTAAGAGAATTCTTGGATACTGCTGGCTTCTGCAGGTTCTGGATACCTGGGTTTGTGACCTTAACTGCCCTGTTGTACCCCCCTAACCAAGGAAGAGGAGATGTTTGTGTGGACTCCAGATCAAAGCCTTTGAAGAAATTAAAAAGGCCCCACTGAACAGGGGTCACCAGAGGAGTCCTTACTCAGACTTTGGGACCTTGGAAAAGGCCAGTGGCTTACTTATCCAAGAAGTTAGACCCTGTTGCCAGCTGGTGGTTTTCTTGCCTGAAAGCGATTGCTGCTATTGCTCTGCTTGTCAAGGATGCTGATAAGCTCACTCTGGGACAGCAAATAACTGTAGTGGCACTCCACACACTTGAAAGCATTATAAAACAGCCTCCTGACCGATGGATGACCAACACACGTATGACACATTATCAGAGCATTTTGTTGACTAAACGAGTGATTTTTGCTTCCCCTGTTGTCCTCAATCCGGCTACCCTACTGCCAGAGACTGATGACTCTTCACCTACTCATCACTGCACTGACATTCTGGCAGAAGAAACTGGTACTCGAAATGATCTGAAGGATCAGCCTTGGCTTGGGTGTCTGAGCTGATACAGGGATGGCTGTAGCTTCATAGTTGAAGGAAAGTGGAAGGCAGGAGCAACAGTGGTAGATGGAAAGCAAGTGATCTAGGCCAGCAGTTTCCCTGAAGGGACATCTGCCCAGAAAGCCGAACTTTTGGCTTTGATACAAGCTCTACGAATGGCAAAGGGAAAGTACACTGACAGCAGGTATACTTTTGCCACTGAGCGGAGCAATATTCAGACAAAGACGGATGTTGACATCTGCAGAGAAAGACCTAAGATGCTGTGGCTAAAGGGAATCGGATGGCAGATCTAACCGCCAAAGAGGCAGCCCAAGGAGCAATGATCCTGGCAGTCAAGGAACCTAAAGATTATTATGATATCAGAGAGACCAGCTTTAGATACACCCTTGAGGACTATCAAGTTATGGACAAATTAGGACTGGTACCAACTTACATTACTTGACACACTTGGGGGCCAAGAAATTAAAAGGTGTGGTTAGGTCCTCTGACTACTATGTTATAGGACTCCCTGACATGGCAGAAGAAATAGTCAAAAGCTGCAAGGTCTGTGCTATGACTAATACAGGGAACTCTATGTATACTCCTGATAAGAGGTTCAGGGGCAACCGGCCTGAGGCCTACTGGGAGGGAGATTTTACAGAAATTAAGCCAGCTAGAAATGTCAAGAAGTACTTATTAGTCTTTATAGATACCTTTCTGAGCTGGATAGAAGCTTTCCCTACCAGGACTGAGACGGCCAAAGTGATGGCCAAGAAGATCCTAGAAGAAATCTTCCTGAGGTTTGGGATACCCAAGGTAATCAGGTCTGATAATGGACCTGCCTTTTTTGCCCAGGTAAGTCAGGGACTTGCCAAGATACTGGGGATTGATTAAAAGTTACATTGTGCATACAGGCCCCAAAGCTCAGGACAGGTAGAGAGGATGAATAAAACAATTAAAGAGACACTTACCAAATTGACAGCGGAGACTGGTGCTAATAATTGGATAGCTCTCATACCCTTTGTGCTCTTCAATGTTAGAAACACTCCTGGACAGTTTGGACTGACCCCCTATGGATCACTCTATGGGGAATCCCCTCCACTGGTAAAAATAGCCTCTGTATATAGTGCTGATGTGCTGCATCCCCAGGCTTAGTCCTTTAGGCTCAAGGCACTCAAGTGGCTGAGACAGCGAGCATAGAAGTAGCTCCACGAGGCCTACTCATGAGAAGGAGAACTGCAAGCCCCACATCTCTTCCAAGTTAGAGATACTGTCTACGTTAGATGTCTCCATGCAGAAAACCTTGATACTCGGTGGAAAGGACCTTATCTTGTACTCTTGACCACCCTACTTTCTACCCTTATGGGACTCCTTTTGATTTTGCTTCTGCTTTTTAATTATAGGTCCATGTGTGTTAGATAGGCTAGTAGCCTTTATTAGAGCAAGACTTAGTACATTGCAGCTTTTAGTTTTGAGACAACAGTACCAGCCCTAAAGGAAGAGTGTTGCTTCTATATTGACCATTCAGGGGCAATTAGAGAGACTCTATGGCCAAACTCAGAGAAAGGTTAGAAAAATGAAAACGAGAGTGAGAAGCTAATGAAGGATGGTTTGAAGGTTGGTTCACAAAATCCCATGGATGAGTACTTTACTATCTGCCCTCATGGGCCCCTTATTAATCTTGCTTCTTTTATTTACCATAGGCCCCTGCATAATTCACAAGCTAGTGGCTTTCAACAGACAGTGGGTCAGTGCTGTACAGGTTCTTATGTTGCTCCAACAATATCAAAAATTAGAACAGGCTGATAAGGGCTGTACTGAGTCGGAGGTTTAATTTTCTACTTCTATGACAAAAGTGCTCTGATCTCCTCTTCCTTTGAGAGACCATCCCCCAGTTTGATGTCCCAGCCTCTCTCTAATCAGACAATAATCCTGAATTTACTTGCCAAGTTTCTCAAATCGTATCTAAGTCCCTAGACATCCCCTGGCATTTTCATATTCCCTACCACCCTCAATCTTCAGGTAAGGTATAAAGAACTAACTGCTCTTTAAAAAAATACACTCTTGTTAAGCTGTCACAAGAACTTCACCTTTATTGGGTAAAACTCCAACCACTGGTTCTTTCTAGGCTATGAGCACTCCACAAGTGACTTCTCCTCATCTTACCCTTTGAACTCATGTATGGACATTCATTCCTAATTCCTGGTCTTTCACCTAAATGTTCTCCACTCCCAGACCATATATTCACCCCATACTTTGCCATCTCTGTTCTTGAAAGACCCACAACGTGAGGACTCCCCCACGTTCTGACTCAGGAGAGGCGACACCCCAAAATCACCAACGAGAAACGTTCTTGCTGCAAATTGCAAGAGGATTTTTATTCGAGAGCGCTCTCGGGCCCACGGTCATACACCACGCAGGGGTAGAGGACTGTGGCGCCCCGAGTAGCTGAGTAAGGGGGTATTTAAAGAAAAAAAACCACAACTCAAGGAGGCGAGAAGGGCGTTGTTGGAAAATACCAAAAATACCAGTTAAGAGTCACAAGGAAGTTCAAAATCACAGGTGTCACAAGGAATACCTGGTAATTGTTAACTCTCAAGACAGTTTCTAAGAGCCCCTAACAATAGCACATTTGCATTGCAGGTTCTGGTAATGGTCAGGGTGACTTTCTTTGAATTAACACTCTTTGAACCCAGGAAGCGGGTGGGTGGAGGAAGGAGTGTTGCTATCTGCTTTATGATTAGCATACCTTGGAGCACTGAGTTTACTACTCTTTCATTCCCCCCTTCTTCTTGTTAGTAGTTCTAATCTTAGAACTAGACACTATCTTTTCCCTGACATACTTGATCCTTTACTTTAGGGCATGGTACTGTTGTCTCAAAACTAAAAGCCGCACTGCACTAATTCTTGTTCTAATAAAGGTGACTTGCCTATTTAACACACATGGACCTATAATTAAAAGCAGAAGCAAAATCAAAAGGGGTCCCATAAAGGTAGAAAGTAGGGTGGTTAAGAGTACAAGATAAGGGCCTTTTTACATGAGTCTTAAGGTTTTCTGCGTGGAGACGTCTAATGTAGCAGGCCTTCTTCTCTTGAGTAGGCCTTCTGGAGCTGCTTTTTTGCTCACTGTCTCACTCACTGGAGCACCTTGAGCCTAGAGAACAAAGGCTGGGAAAGCAGCATGTCAGCACTATGTACAGTGGCTATTTTTACCTCTGGAGGGGTGGAGGGGAGTCAGTCTAAACTGTCCAGGGGTGTTTCTATCCCTGAAGAGCATAAAGTGTAGGAGAGCTATCTAATCATAGCGCCAGTCTCCGCTGTCAATTTGGTAAGGGTCTCTTAATGGTTCTATTCATTCTCTCTACCTGTCTTGAGCTATGGGGCCTCCATGTACAATGTAACTTCTAACCGATCTCTAATATCTTGGCCAGTCCCTGGTTTACCTGGGCAACAAAGGCAGGTCCATTACCTTGGGAAGATTTCTTTTAGAAATTCCACCTCGTCATAGCACAGTCCTTGCAGCTTTTGACTATTTCTTCTGCCAAGTCAGAGAGTCCTGTAACATAGTAGTTAAAGGACCTAACCACACCTTTGAATTTCTTGGCCCCCAGGCCAAGTCAAATACTGTCCATAACTTGATAGTGCTCAGCAGTGTGTCTAAAGCTGATCTCTCTGATGTCATAATAATCTTTAGGCTCCTTGACTGCCAGGATCATTGCTCCTTGGGGTCACCTGTTGGTGGTTAGATCTGCCACCTGATTTTTTTTTTTTAGCCACAGCATCTTAGGTCTTTTTTTCCAGATGTCAACAGCCCTCTTTGTATATTGCCCCGTACAGTGGCAAAAGCATACCTGTTGTTAGTGTAGACTTTTCTTTTGCTATTTATAGAGCTTGTCTTAAAGTCACCAGTTCAGCTTTCTGGGCCGACATCTCTTTAGGGAGGCTGGTGGCCTACATCACTTGCTTTCTGTTCACCACCGCACTGCTGTCCCCACCTTCTGCTTACCTTCAACCGCGAGGCTACTGCCCTCAGGCCAAGGCTGATCTGATCTTCTGCCAGAATGTCAGAGCAGTGATGAGTAGGTGCAGTCTCACGCAGTGGGACAGCAGGTGGAATGAAGCGAAGGTCACTCGTTCAGACACCAAAAAAGCTCTGATGTGTCACAGGAGCGTTGGTCACCATCTATCAGTCAGGGGGCTTTTGGATAATGTTTTTAAGAGCGTGGGGTGGGGTGCCACTATGTCCCGGAGTGAGCTTATCAGCATCTTTGAAAAGCAGTGTTATGGCAGCAATAGGTTTCAGGCAAGAAAACCACCCGCTGGCAACAGAGTGTAACTTCTTGGATAGGTAAGCCACTGGCCTTTTTTAAAGTCCCAAAATCTGAGTAAGGAGTAATTTCTTCAAAGGCTTTCTGGTGACCTGGGGTCCACACAAACACCTCCCCTTCCTTGGTTAGGGGGGTACAACTGGGCAGCTAAGGTCGCCAACCCAGGTATCTAGAGTCTGTAGAAGCCAGCAGTGCCCAAGAATTTTCTTACTTGCCTTGGTGTAGTCGGTTGGGGATCTGAGTTACAGTCTTTTTCTGGCTTCTTTTAGCCACTGCTTTCCACCTTGAAGGGTGTATCCCAAATAAGTAACTTCTGTTTGACACAGCTGAGCCTCTTTAACTGAGGCTCAATCTTCAGTTGCCCAGGTTTCTTGTCTAGATCCTGTCTCTCTTTTGTTTTGTTTTGTTTTTTTTTTTTCTCTTATCACTGCGGCCAAGATTTCTTTCTTGTCTATGATCCCTCCTGTTTTCTCTCTTTTTTTTTTGTCTCCAGCCTCTCTCTCTTTCACACACAGACTTTCTCTGCCTCTTTTACTAGATCACATAACTGTCTCCTTCTTGTAATACACCTTCCAATCTCTGAAGTTTCTTTCTAATATCGGGAGCTGACTGCCTTATGAAAGGCCATGGCCACTGAGGCCTTCTGGGCTTCCGATGTAAGATCAAAGGGAGTGAACCGCCTGAAGGCTTTTATAAGCCTTTCAAGGAACATTGAGGGAGGTTCAATTGGCCCCTGCATTACCTCTTACCTTAGCCAAATTAGTGGGCCCATCTTGAGGCACCTTGGAGACCGGAGCCTGGCGATAGTTTTTTTTAAGCTCTCCTTACCTTTAGCCATGTTGTAGTCACAACTGGGGCGAGTCAAAAGGAATCTCATGCTGATCTCATTTTGTAGCTGTGTAGACCGCCGTTGGCTTTCGGGCTATTTTTCTAGCCTCTAACAGAATTTTTTCTCGCTCTTCGGTTGTTAAGAGCATCTGCAACCGCTGTTGACAGTCATCCCAAGTAGGCTGATGAGAGAACATAAGGAACTCTACCAACCCTGTGAGGCGTTGGGGATCCTGAGAAAGGGGGTGGTTAATTTTCCAGTTATAAATACCAGCAGAGGAAAATGACCAGTACTGAAGGGTTTAAAGTTTGGGCGGGTCCACCAGAGTCCGCCCGGACTCTCCACTCTGCGGCTCCCTGTGGCTCCATGTACCCACAGCGGTCCTCCTCCTGCCACCCTGAGGGGTTCAGGGTTCCCTCGGCGGCTGGGGTTGAGGCTGTGGATAAGGGGGAGGTAGTGGACTAGGCCTAGGACTAGGAGGCTTTATACAACCACAATTTTGAGAAGCAAAACCCAATTTTAACAGTGAAAACAATCTATTTTTTCTTTAAAAATGAACTCTAAAAACATTACTTGCTACAAAGTTTGGCTGTCCGTTCCTGCACACAAACACAAGAAGGTGTAGCCGTCAATATATCTATTATAAATCGGGTTTCTAGGATAAGAATTACACAGAATATTACCCAATTCAGGCGTATCTTTAGAGACCTGTTCCCATGGGTTGTCTCATGCTGCATGTTGTAGTTCTAAATTACTCTAACTCAGAGTTACCAGTTTTAAATCCACTTTTTCTTACCAATGTTACAAATTTTTAATCATAACCAATATCTTATGAGCCACTAATCTATAACCAAGACATATAAAACATATTTATACTTTTGAAACTATTTAGAAACAAAAATGAAATGGCCGTATACATTTGTCCATATAAACCAAACAAAATTCTTAATTTTTCTAGCTGTAATTTCAAGAGAGGAGCACCTTGTCACCTGATGAATCTAATAATCACAAGCACAGAGATTTTTGTAGGAAAAGCAGCCATCTGTTCTCTTACCATAGAACTTGAGAAGCTGCTCGTCCCTATAAGAGCAGCGTTTATAATCCGCGCCTAGCAGGGCTTCTCCAGCCACACTAGATTTCTAACTACAGATGCAGGGCTCCAAAGACCAATTGATACTGTTTATTTTATTTTATTACCAAATTATCCCGATAGTCGGAGAGTACTGCTTTTCTCAAAACCCATTTTCTCACATCTCAGGTGTAAACTATCTCTAGTCAGGGTATAAAGCACCTATGAGAATTACCTTTGTTTTTCTAGATTTTCACATAGCTCTAAACACATACACAAAAACACACAAAACAGAAACCAACAGATCTAGACACACTCGACCCTTTCTTGTCCTCTACAAGCAGGCAAAAGAATTAGACGATTTTGGAGGGGGAAGCTTCCGCTTCAACAGAACTCGGTCCCTCTGACCGATCCGGAGACGGCCAGGCGTCCCTGGCTCTCCTTACCTCCCAGGGCGTCCCCCAGGGCCACAGCCTGTGGTCCTCCTAGCACGTCTGCCGACCACAGTCCTCCGGTCCTTACGGCCCAAAAGGACAGCTGCAAATGCAGACGTGCGCATTTCAGAAAACCCCATCACCCCATCGTCTACAAACACCATCATCCACTTCTACCTAGACGACCAAAAACAGAGAAGCACACTTGTTCCTCACTCTGCCAGGTGTAAAACCAAGGCACAAGGTGGGACTCGAACCCACGATCTCGTAACCCTGAAACCAAGACACAAATTCAATAAACTCAGATGGATCCAAACTCAGACTTCGCCATGCTTCAGAAACAGAAGACAAGACACAAACAACCCAACACAAAAAGCACATGTTCCAATGTTCCTTTCAGAAAACAGACACTCAAAACAGAGACACTGGCCAGCACACACACAAGAGGGGATCCCCATACCTCCAAGTCGGTTCTCAGGTGTGAGGGGTGGTCAGGTTTCCCGGCCAACGCAACAAATGAAAGACCCACAACGTGAGGACACCCCCACGTTCTGACTCAGGAGAGGCGACACCCCAAAATCACCAACGAGAAACGTTCTTGCTGCAAATTGCAAGAGGATTTTTATTCGAGAGCACTCTCGGGCCCAGGGTCATACACCACGTAGGGGTAGAGGACTGTGGCGCCCTGAGTAGCTGAGTAAGGGGGTATTTAAAGGAAAAAAAAACACAACTCAAGGAGGTGGGAAGGGCGTTGTTGGAAAATACCAAAAATACCAGTTAAGAGTCACAAGGAAGTACAAAGTCACAGGTGTCACAAAAAATACCTGGTAATTGTTAACTCTCAAGACAGCTTCTAAGAGGCCCTAACAATAGCACATTTGCATTGCAGGTTCTGGTAATGGTCAGGGTAACTTTCTTTGAATTAACACTCTTTGAACCCAGGAAGCGGGTGGGTGGAGGAAGGAATGTTGCTATCTGCTTTATGATTAGCATACCTTGGAGCACTGAGTTTACCACTCTTTCATTCTCTCCTATGGCACTTTGCTGACCACCATCTACTATGGCCATACACTGTCTCCTGTCCACTTCTTATCAAGTCCTTCTATCCCCTACAGATCATTGGCATCACATCTCTCTCTTAAATGGCAGGGCCCTTTTAAGGTAATCCTTGTGACCCCTACAGCTGCTAAACCCAAGGGACTCTCTCATTGGATCCATCTGTCTCACCTCAAACCTTTCATTCCTCCACCTAAAAATGACACTTCTTCATACACATTCACCCTAACAGGACCATTCTCTATCTATTAAGTTCCAGAGGACATTGAGACCACCCATCATGTCCCCAGTCCCAGAAAATGAGACTCCACTCTGGCAGTCAAGCTTGACCTCACTGGATGAGATATGGGTTTCTTATCCTCCCCCTGATGTTCATTTCCATCTGGGTAGCCCTAACATCTGGAGGGTCAAAGTCCAAGAAATCACCACAGATAACAAACATTCTTTCCAAATAGGGTCAGGAAACTGCTCCATAGCTGGATGCCAGGAACTGATCCAAATTGATATCATCCCTGTATCTGTTATCCCATCTAAATATTATGATCTCTATACTTGCTTTTTCTTTAACCAGACAAAAGATTATTGTAGAAAACTGTCAGATGAATATGGGGGCTGCCCATATTGGTCTTGTCAGATACATATGCTAGGGTCATGAACCAATCATTTCTTCTATCAACACCACAAGACAATCTTTTTCTACATATAAGACTCATGGGATTCCAGGTGGGAGGTAGGAGTTATTGGTAAGCTCTACAGTAAAAATCAACCCAGTTCCCTAGTAAGTACCAACCATATCCAAAGAAAATATGTCTCAATTGCCCAACCCCTAGATATCTGAAAAGTAGGGGAGATAATCAAACACTCCTCTGAGGTCCTTACCTCTTTGATATCACCCCTCATAAATGGCACTAACTTGTCATTTTGCCTTTTGCTTCAAACTTGACCTCAGCATACCAACTCCTTAATGTCACCAGCCTCAACAATTTAAAGAATGCTGATTATGTGTACCCCCTGGAGCTAACTCACAATTGTCACTTACAGCCTCTCCAGTGATACTGCCAAGTAACTTTACCTCAGCCTTTGTCAGTTGCCTTGACTCCAATGTTGCCATGACTACATACCTTATCTCTATCCCTCTCTTTGGCATAGCAAACTGTTTTAAGACCTCTGGGACACGTCCTGTAGGAACACTAAGTTCCCTAGACTTCAATAAAACCATATCCCTCAATATATCATACCTGCCATAATGCCATGTAGTCCTGAACACGTCAATTCTTTGTGGCACTCAGGAATATCATTGCCTACCCATCAGCTGGTCGGGACTTTGCACAATGGTACTCCTATTCCCTGAACAGGGAGTAATCCAGGGAAATGAGCCCCTGCCAATCCCAGTTGAAAATATGATAGCTGGTCAACATAAGAGGGCAATTCAAGTCATTTCACTCTTGGTTGCTATGGGAATAACCATAGGTGCTGGTACTGGAATTGCAGGGATAATGACTTCCATGACCCAATATAATAAGTTCACTTCCCAGTTAAAAAGCTATCTTCAAAAATGTCTGAAAATGTGCTCAGTATCCAGAAACAGATAGATTCTTTGGCAGTGGTGGTGCTTCAGAATCTACAGGGGCTAGATATTCTGAAGCTAAAGAAGGTGGTCTTTGCCTGTTCCTCCACTGTAGCCTCCCCCAGCCTTGAAGCAGGCTGATTCAGAAGTCACTGTCACTGAGAATAAGAACACCTGGGTGGAGCCTTCTCACATAGATGGCTCTATTGTTCTGTTACCTGCCTGCTCTTCTCCAAGACACTGCTACCTGCTGAGAGGTTCTTGAGATATTCCAGAGACAGCAAACAATCCAGTAATTTACTCCTACTTGCCAAACCAGTTCTGTCCAGCAGATTGCCTACAGGCTGGTGACAGGCATCAAGAATGGATTGGTGGAGGATGGCCTCGCCTCCCCCCTTTATAAGCACAGACACTTATTAAACTTTGGGCCTTGATCAGAAAATATGTGTTGGTCTCCATTACTTCTCTCACCATTCTCTCCCATAAAGTTCTGGCCTCCCACTCAGGAACCCAGTTAGTGTGGACGCATATGGCTACAATCCAAGAAGAATGCTGTTTCTATGTCAACCCGTCCTGGATAGTGATAAAATCCAGGAGCTACAGTTGACATTGAGAACTTCAGAGACCATGAGACCTCCAGTTCTACGATTTTCGAAAATCCTATATTTAAGTGGATACTCCCTTTCATAACACCTTTCCTAGTCATTTTCTTGCTATTATAATTTTCTCCCTGCCTCATTCATCTTGTTTCCATATTTCTTCAACAACAAATACAGAAAGTTTCTAGCCAAACTACTAATCAGTTCGTGTTAGAGGATTACCAGCCACTGCCCACAGAAGAGCTGCTGTCCACAGAGGAACCTGATGTGAATGTTTACCAAGAGGATCTAGATGGTGAAGGTAAGCTACACCACAAAATGAGCAATGCTCATACACAGCAGGAAGCAGCTTAAAAGACATGATGACCTCATTCCCTTTTCATCATTGCCTTTCTCTTTTTCTTTCGTTATCTTTATAACAAGAAGGGACTTATGTTGGCATCAGGACCTCCCAAACCGATGAGATCACATAGGTGACAGAGAGACCTACAGAACTGTTGCCAAGATGTAAGCTACCATGTTTCCAGAATACACTTGTCTCACCTCCCACCTTTACCTGCATTACATCATTTTCCATATAAATAAGGGGAACACCCCTCCCTCTCTTTCTTTTCCCCCTCTTCTCTGTCTGCCACCAACTTGTCTCTCCCTCTCAATAAAACCTCTTCCAGACTGCCAGCGGTTCTGGCACATGACTTTAATCCCACCACTTGGGAGGTAGATGCAGGCCGATTTCTGAGTTCAAGGCAAGCCTGGTCTACAGAGTGAGTTCTTGGACAGCCAAGTTGCCAAGTTCTATAGAGAGACCCTGTCTTGAAAAACAAAACAAAATAAAACAAACAAAGAAACAAAAATTCTCTTTCATGTGTAATTGTCTTGGCCTAGTTTGTTGTTGAAATGAGACCTGCTTGCTATTCAAACACATAAAGTGTAAGAGACAAATATAGTAATTATAAACTCAATAATATAAAAAAAAAAAACGAGTCTGGAACAGAGATATCAAGTGATGAAAATATGTCTATGAATGACTCAAAAATTGTTGATTGTACCCAGTAATTAGGATATTATATATCAAAACTGTTGTGGGAAATATGTTTTAAAAATAAACCCGCCAACTCTCCCTGGTGCCGGACCAGACTTCTGTGCTCCTGCAGGCCTGCCAACTCTCTGCAGCTTGCCCCTGCAGTATCTGGCTCATGTTTCCCTTGAGCCACTAGTTCCCTCTCTGCTATAATCCCTCTAGTCAAAATCTCACATTCCAGTAACTAAATGGCACCACCAACATCATGGTTGCATCTCACAACACCCAGTAGCCTTGTAGAATCACGACTCTTAAAGCTTAATTAACCAATCAGATTTATGTATCAATAATATCACAATTTACAAGGTACAATACAATAATTTCAGAGACAATTGATAATGATAAAACCTTTATCCCAATATTTCTAAACTTGTGAAATCATAGCCATTTGTGGCTAGTAAATGCCACGCAGGTACACATACAAAGCCATCTTGGTTCTCCTCCCTACCCTCTAGGACTCTCCTCCTCTCCATAACTCCTAGCTCTGACCCCTTGTCCCTGTCCAATCACAGACCTCCTCTGCACTAATATAGTTAGTTGGACAGGGTAAAGAGTCCATCTGTCTGAGTACAGTAAAAATAGCAAAGATCACCAAAACAACCAACAATGGAGGGCTGGGGTGGGGGATGCTGAGTAAAGGGAATCCCAACATCTTATTGGGATTTCAAACGGGTGGGGTCATTCTAGAAATCAGTTTGGAGCATTCTGAAGGCTGTAAATGTTAGCACCAGGACTCTCCAAGCTCCTGTCTAACTATGTGACCCTTGACCTACATTGCCAGAACAACAACCCTCAATCCCACAATCCACTTGGCTCAGTTGCCACCCTCACCAGTGTGACATTTTTCATATAAATTAGGGGATCACCCCCTCCTCACTCTTTCTTCTCTTTCTTCTCTCCAGCCTCTTTTTCTCTTTTTCCTCCTCTCTGCCCTTCTAATGGCTTTGCTGGCCCCTATCCCTGCACAATAAACCTCTCCCACGTGGAACCACCTTGGCCTGGTCTGCTGTTCGGTTTATCCGCTCAAAATATATAGATTAATATTATCTGGTGTTAATTAACATATAAATGGTGCCAAGACTCAGATAAAGAGCAAACAGACACCAGTGTCTGGTGTGCCTGAGGGGGCACCCCAGTGGACGCAGCGGTGGGCACAGAGCACAGCATCCACGGTAAGAATCCCACTGTCTTGAGCCCTGCCCACTTTGCACAGTGGTCTGCACTTCCCTATCCCTCCTTGCTCTAAGCCAGAATTCTTAGTGACCCCCACCTTCCGCTGTGTCTTTAAATCCCAGTCATAAGGGGAATTGACCTCCTTTGCCTGAGAAATGGCTTGGCACTCACACAAAGACCAGCGGGGGAGGGGAGCCTCTGCCTGCCTTTTCCACCACCTGACCCCTGGCTGCCACGGAACCCACAAAATTTAAACTAAGTGAACTGTGCCACTTCCACACGCCTTATAGGCCAGGCTTCCACGCTCCCATTTTACTGGTTCGCTAAAAATTCCCACGCAGACACCAGCATACCATCAGTAGGGCTCATCAGTGGGGAAGGCCCTCCAGTTCCCCGAACAGAACTTGGCCAGTTCTGCCTGAGAACTAAGGGGCTAGCGTTCCAGCTGACATAGAAGCAGACATTGCCCATCTGGATCCTGTTCTCCTGAAAGTTGCTCTCTCTCCTCAGGGTTCTAGCTGCTGGCTGAAATCCCTTGCCAGGGTGGAGCACTTTCCACAGTAAGTCCAGGGCTTACTGGGTAGCCACTAGAGGTCCTCTTGAGGACTTGTGCACTCTAGCCTGGTTGATTTCCTTTTTGGTTTCTGAGCTCTTCTCTGAATGCTGGTACGAACACCAGGAACCTCCAGAATATGGGCAACAACGTGTCTTCAAATGTATCCTCAGATACACCACTGGGATGTCTCCTAGAAAATCTTAAGTCTTTGAAGCTGATGCCTCCTTTAAAGGCATCAAAATTAAAAGGATCTTTATACATACTGCCAGCAAACTGATAAATGGGAAGAGGTTATCTATGTAAAATCTTTCATTCATCTCCATTCCCACCCTGCTATGTTTTCTTCTTGCTCTCCCACTCAACTTCTGTTACCATAAATCCTGCACAACTCCCACTAAATGATATTATGATACTGGACCCAACATACGACCCACCTCCTTTTCGCAGTAGGCGAGCTTCTGTGAGATTTATAACCCAAACTGCTGCCTCGGTTTCCCCCCTTCCGAGACTCCCTGGGGCCTGCCACCCCCATCTCTCCTCCTTCTACACCATCTACAGGTCCCACCAAATGTTCTACCTTAGCACCTACTTTCACACCACCTATCACTCACTCTAAGTCCACGACCAAAACCCAAACTCTCCACCCCTAGAGGAATCTGACCCAGCAACTGTCCTTCCCTTAAGGGAGGTTTCAGGGGTAGATGCAATGTCCAGACGGTCAGAGTACACGATCCCTTCTCACTGAGCAAACTTTCTTGGATAGAGAAGAGATTGGGCTCCTATACTTCTAATTCTTCTGTGTTTATCAAAGAATTTCAGTTTATCACTCAGTCGTACAGTTTAACTTTTCATGGTATACACATGATACTTACTAACAATTTGCTTCCCCAGGAACGTGGGCGAGTTTGGAAACTAGCGACAGCACATGCAGATGAGATTCATCGAAAGATAGAGCATATCCAATGAGAGCAGAGACAGTACCTGTCCCAGATCATCAGTGGAATTATAATTCCCCAGGTGTTATTCTAGCCAAGGACAGGTTTGTTACATGTCTTTTGGCGGGTCTGAGAATAGCAGATTTATTAATTTTTTATTATAAGGTATTTATTTCATTTATATTTCCAATGCTATACCAAAAGTCCCCTACAACCTCCCCCACCCACTCCCCCACCCACCCACTCCCACTTCATGGCCCTGGCGTTCCCCTGTACTGAGGCATATAAAGTTTGCAAGACCAATGGGCCTCTCTTTCCACTGATGGTCGACTAGGCCATCTTCTGATACATATGAAGCTAGTGACATGAGCTCTGGTGGGGGGGGTACTGGTTAGTTCATATTGTTGTTCCACCTATAGGGTTGTAGATCCCCCAGCTCCTTGGGTACATTCTCCCTCTCCTCCATTGGGGGCCCTGTGATCCATCCAATACCTGACTGTGAGCATCCACTTATGTGTTTGTTAGGCCCCGGCATAGTCTCACAAGAGACAGCTACATCAGGATCCTATCAGCAAAATCTTGCTAGTGTATGCAATTGTGTCAGCGTTTGGAAGCTGATTATGGGATGGATCCCCTGGTATGGCAGACTCTAGATGGTCCATCTTTCATCTCAGCTCCAAATTTGTCTCTGTAACTCCTTTCCATGGGTGTTTTGTTCCCAATTCTAAGAAGGGGCAAAGTATCCACACTTTGGTCTTAGTTCTTCTTGCGTTTCTTGTGTTTCGCAAATTGTATCTTATATCCTGTGTATCCTAAGTTTCTTTGCTAATATCCACTTATCAGTGAGTACATATCATGTGAGTTCTTTTGTGATTGAGTTAGCTCACTCAGGATGATGCCCACCAGGTCCATCCATTTGCCTAGGAATTTCATAAATTCATTCCTTTGAATAGCTTGGTAGTACTCCATTTTGTAAATGTGCCACATTTTCTGTATCCATTTCTGTTGAGGGGCATCTGGGTTCTTTTTAGCTTCTGGCTATTATAAATAAGGCTGCTATGAACATAGTGGAGCATGTGTCCTTCTTACTGGTTGGGACATCTTCTGGATATATGCCCAGGAGAGGTATTGCGGGATCCTCAGGTAGTACTATGTCCGATTTTCTGAGGAACCACCAGACTGATTTCCAGAGTGGTTGTACAAGCTTGCAATCTCACCAACAATGGAGGACTGTTCCTCTTTCTCCACATCCTCACCAGCATCTGCTTTATCCTGAATTTTTGAACTTAGCCATTCTGACTGGTGTGAGGTAGAATCTCAGGGTTGTTTTGATTTGCATTTCCCTGATGTTGGACATTTTTTTCAGGTGCTTCTCAGCCATTCAGTATTCCTCGGGTGAGAATTCTTTGTTTAGCTGTGAGCCCCATTTTTAATGGGGTTATTTGATGGATACTTCAATGCATCTTAGAAGCTGGGAACAAAAGAGCGATGGAAGTAGTTACAGAGACAAAATGTGGAATGTAGACTGAAGAAATGACCATCCAGAGACTGGTTTACCTGGGGATCCATCTGTGATGGTTTGTATATTCTTGGACCAGGGAGTGGCACCATTTGGAGGTATGGCCTTGTTAGAATAGGTGTGACCTGGTTGGAGTAGGTGTGTCACTATGGTTTTGGGCATAAGATCCTCACCTTAGTTTCCTGGAACTCAGTCTTCCACTAGTAGCCTTTGGATGAAGATGTAGAACTCTCAGCTCCTCCTGCACCATGCATGCCTGAATGCTGCCATGCTCCCACCTTTATGGTAATGAATTGAACCTCTGAATCTATAAGCTAGCCCCAATTAAATGTTGGTTTTTTATAAGACTTGCCTTGGTCATGGTTTATGTTCACAGCCATAAAACCCTAACTAATATACCATCTCATATACAATCACCAAACCCAGACACTGTTGTGGATGCCAACAACTGCTTACTGACAGGAGCCTGATATAGCTCTCTCCTGACAAGCTCTGCCAGAAAACTAACAAATACATAAGTGGATCCTCACACCCATGCACATAGGGTCGCCATTAAAGAAGCTAGAGAAAGGACCTAAGGAGCTGAAGAGTTTGATGACCCATAAGAGGAACAACAAAATGAACTAGCCAGTACCCCCAGAGCTCCCAGGCACTAAACCACCAACCAAAGAGCACATATGGTGGGACTCGTGGTTCCAGCTGCATATACAGAACAGGATGGCCTAGTTAGACATCAATGTGCGGAGAGGCCCTTTGTCCTATGAATGTTCTATGACTCAATGTGGGGGGAATGCCAGGGCCAGGAAGCTGGAGTGGCTGGGTTGATAAGCAATGGGAGGGAGGATAAGGGGTGGGTGTTTTTCAGAGAAGGAACCAGGAAAGGGGATAACATTTGAAATGCATATAAAGAAAATATCCAATAAAATATTAGAGAAATTTGATATTAGTACTTTAAAAGAACACCCAAAAGCTCTAGAACAAAAAGAAAAAAATGACACCCAAAAGAAGTGGTGGCAGGAAATAGTAAAACTTGGGGTGGAAATCAATAGAATAGAAAGAGAAAAATATTTTTAAAATCCATGAAATAAGTATTGGTTCTTTGACAAGATCACTAAGATCAAAAACTCTTATCCAAATTAACTAAAAGACAAAGAAATAATATCCAAATTATTAAAACCAGAAATCAAGAGAAGGACATAACAGACACCTGATAGTTTGGAAAGATCCACAAAATGCTTTCATCTTACCATAAGGATACTTGCTCAACCATGTTAATTGCTGCTGTATTCATAATAGTCAGTAACTGGAAACAATCTGCATGTCCATAAGCTGAAGAGTTAATAAAAATGTGGTATATCTAAACAATGGAATATTACTCACCTGTTATAAAAAAATTGACATAAGGAATCTGCAGGCAAATGCATGGAAATAGAAAAAACTCTTCCTGAGTAAAATAACCTAGTCCAATTAAGATAGATATGCTATGTATTGATTTATATGTTGATATTGACTGGGCTGTATTGTTTTTGTCAACTTGCCACAATGTAAAGTCATCTGAGAGAAGGAAAACTCATTTGATAAAATGTCCATAAGATTAGGCTGTTCAGGCAAGACTGCAGGGCATTTTCTTAATTAGTGATTGATGGGGAGGGATCCTGTCCATTGTTTTTACTACCATCAATGTGCTTGTGGTTATGAGTTATCTATGAGAAAGCAGACAGAGCAAATCATGTGGAACCAGCCACTAAACAGTACCCATCCATGATCTTTGTATCAGTTCCAGCCTCCAGGTTCCTGGCCAATTTCAGTTCCTGTTCTGTCTGTCTTCAATGATGAACAACAATGAAGAAGTCTAAGCCAAATAAGTCCTACCCTCCCCAACTTGCTCTTTTGTCATCGTGTTTTGTGACAGCAATAGAAACACTAAGACATTCAACATTACATAAGTGATGACCAGTCTATAATTGGTAGATCCACGGAAGTTAGATATAGAGGAAGGGACTGGCGCAAACCCATGGATGCCCATGGTATGGCGAAATAGAATGGTTTTATTAGTGGACCAAGGTGGACAAGAAAGAGATCAGGTGACATGGTGAAGGGAGATGGGGTTGAGGAAGGGAATGCAGGGAGAGATAGTTGAAAGAGAGGGGCATTTGACGAATGATGAGAGAAAAGAAGTAGATTTAGAAGCGAGGGGAAGTGGAAAAAGAACTGTGGGGAGTAAAATTTGTGGGGACAGTAAGCAGGGTAATATTATATGAGAAATTACTTTACTTTAAATTTTACTACAAAGAAAAATAAATTAAACATGGCAGAGGGGCTCTCAGGACTGTACATTTTACCTCTGAACTATTGGGCTTTGATGGATTCTTGGTGAGGTGAACCATATAAAAATTGAAGTGTACACATTCCATGGGTGACAGGGGCAATCAAAGATATCATGTACATTTGGTAATAAGAGTTTACATAATCCTTTAAGTCTGTTTTACAACACAGTATTCTATTCAATTCTATTGGGACTGTTTAGATAGATAAGTGGTAATTGCAGCTATGCTAACTAATCTGTGTTTTATCCTCAAAATGTGTATGGTATAAGGAAAGACAAGACATTATTACATGTACTTCTGAATTCCATATGTATGTTATACAACCTGAAGCATCATACTAGATAGATGTTGGGTGGTATGCAAAAGGAACAGCAAAACCATTAGAACTTATGGAATGTTGCCCAGGAGTTAGCCCAAGCAAGGTGTGCCTGAGAGAGGCAGAACCCCAAGTACTGTGTCCTGAGGACTTCATGCTGTTGTGGAGTTTTGTTCTGCTTGCTATGCTCACCATCACATCCCTTATAATCTATGAGTTGTATAAAAACTCTAAGGGGGAGGGGGTTCCAGCCCCTTACTGGCCAATGTCATTGTCACAAAGAGTGTCAGTTAGATTGAACATTTTCAAGCATTGCTGCTGGAGCAGATTAATAATTAAATCATTACACTTGGAAAGAATTACTATGAAAAAACATGCTTTTTATTCATTTATTTATTTTGCAAAATCTGAGATGGTGATCAGGTGATGATTAATTCCTTACCCACTTTTTCCCCTCAGTTTCCTGATATGATTTAATAAAAACATGGTTAATGAATACATGTGCACTCTAAGGATTCAAAGTAGAAAGAGCTGATTGTTTTTTGTATAAAATTTAGTTCTGTGGTTCTATTAAGATTTTTATAGAGCACTTCCAGTCCCGCCAGCACCAGGGTAGCTTGGGCACGGAGTCGGCTGACACCTGCAAGTTACCCACAAGACCCGCCATGGGACCTTAAGACCTCTGGTGAGTGGAACACAGCGTCTGCTCCAATCCACTCATGAGGGACCTGAGACTGCATTAATTAGGGAAGCAGAAAATCCGGCCTGATCAGGGGCACAAGTCACTTCTGTTCCCCGCCAGCACCAGGGTAGCTAAGGCCCAGAGTAGGCTGACGCCCGTAAGGTATACACAGGACCCTCCACGTGATCTTTAGAACTCTGTGAGTAGATCACAACTTCTGCCAGGAGGCAGGTTTGAACACCAGATATCTGGGCAACTTCCCTGCAAGAGGAGAGCCTACCTGCAGAAAGTATTCTGAACACTGAAACTCAGGAGAGATCTAGTCTCCCAGGTCTGCGCATAGGGGCTAACATAAACACCTGAGGAACAGGATCTAACCAGAGACAACTACAACAACTAACTCCAGAGATTACTAGATGGTGAAAGGCAACCATAAGAATCTTACTAACAGAAACCAAGACTACTCACTGTCATCAGAACGCAGCATACCCACCCCACCCAGTCCTGTGCATCCCAACACACCCAAAAAACTAGACATGGATTTAAAAGCATATCTCATGATGATGGGAGAAGACATCAGGAAGGACTTTAATAACTCACTTAAAGAAATACAGGAGAGCACTGCAAAACAGATAAAAGATCTTAAAGAGGAAGCACAAAAATCCCTTAAAGTATTGCAAGAAAACATGACCAAACAGGTGATGGAATTGAATAAAACCATCCAAGACCTAAAAGGGGAAGTAGACACAATAAAGAAAACCCAAAGTGAGGCAGCACTGGAGATAGAAACCCTAGGAAATAAATCTGGAACCGTAGATACAAGCATCAGCAACAGAATACAAGAGATTGAAGAGAGAATCTCAGGTACAGAAGATTCCATAGAGAACATTGGCACAACAATCAAAGAAAATACAAAATGCAAAAAGATCCTAACTCAAAACATCCAGGAAATACAGGACACAATGAGAAGACCAAACCTATGGACAATAGGAGTTGATGAGAACAAAGATTTTCAACTTAAAGGGCCAGCAAATATCTTCAACAAAATAATAGAAGAAAACTTCCCAAACCTAAAGAAAGAGATGCCCATGAACATACAAGAAGCCTACAGAACTCCAAATAGACTTGACCAGAAAAGAAATTCCTCCCAACACATAAAAATCAAAACAACAAATGCACTAAATAAAAGAGAATATTAGAAGCAGTAAGGGAGAAAGTTCAAGTAACATATAAAGGCAGGCCTATCAGAATTACACCAGAATTTTCACCAGAGACTATGAAAGCCTGAAGATCCTGGACAGATGTTATAGAGACCCTAAGAGAACACAAATGCCAGCCCAGGCTACTATACCCAGCCAAACTCTCAATTACCATAGATGGAGAAACGAAAGTTTTCCACGACAAAACCAAATTCACACATTATCTTTCCACGAATCCAGCCCTCCAAAGGATAACAACAGAAAAAACAAAACAACAACAAAACAACAACAACAACAAAAAACAATACAAGGACTAAAACCATGCCCTAGTAAAAGCAAGAAAGTAATCCTTCAAGAAATCAAAAAGAAGACAGCCACAAAATCAGAATGCCAACTCTAAAAACAAAAATAATAGGAAGCAACAATTACTTTTCCTTAATATCTCTTAATATCAATGGACTCAATTCCCCCAATAAAAAGACATAGACTAACAGACTGGCTACACAAACAGGACCCAACATTCTGCTGCTTACAGGAAAGCTATCTCGGGGAAAAGACAGAAACTACCTCAGAGTGAAAGGGTGGAAAACAATTTTGCAAGCAAATGGTCTGAAGAAACAAGCTGGACTAGCCATTCAAATATCGAATGAAACTTTCATCAATGGACAGATCGTGGAAACAAAAACTAAACAGGGACATAGTGAAACTAACAGAAGAGATGAAACAAATGGACTGAACAGATATCTACAGAACATTTCATTCTAAAACAAAAGGATATACCTTCTTCTCAACACCTCATGGTACCTTCTCCAAAATTTGACCACAAAATTGGTCAAAAACAGGTCTCAAGAGAAAAAAAAAATATTGAAATCTCCCATGCATCCTATCAGACCACCATGGACTAAGGCTGATCTTCAATAACAACATAATTGATGGAAAGCCAACATTCACATGGAAACTGAACAACACTCTTCTCAATGATACCTTGGTCAAGGAAGGAATAAAGAAAGAAATTAAAGACTTTTTAAGAGTTTAATGAAAATGAAGCCACAACATACCCAAACTTATGGGACACTATGAAAGCATTTCTAGGAGGGAAACTCATAGCTCTGAGTGCCTCCAAAAAGAAACTAGAGAGAGAACACACTAGCAGCTTGACCACACACCTAAAAGCTCTAGAAAAAAAGAAAGCAAATTCACCAAGAGGAGTAGACAGCAGGAAATAATCAAACTCAGGGGCAAAATCAACCAAGTGGAACAAGAAGAACTATTCAAAGAATTACCCAAACCTGATAAACAGCTTCATTGAAGTACATGGATATAAAATTAACTCAAACAAGTCAATAGCCTTTCTCTACACAAAGAATAAACAGGCTGAGAAAGAAATTAGGGAAACAACACCCTTCTCAATAGTCACAAATAATATAAAATACCTTGGCGTGACTCTAACTAAGGAAGTGAAAGATCTGTATGATAAGAACTTCAAGTCTCTGAAGAAAGAAATAAAAGAAGATCTCAGAAAATGGAAAAATTCTCCATGCTCATGGATTGGCAGGATCAACATTGTAAAAATGGCTATTTTGCCAAAAGCAATCTACAGATTCAATGCAATCCCCATCAAAATTCCAACTCCTTTCTTCAATGAATTAGAAAGAAAAATCTGCAAATTCATCTAGAATAACCAAAAAACCTAGGATAGCAAAAACTTTTCTCAAGGATAAAAGAACCTCTGGTGGACTCACCATGCCTGACCTAAAGTTTTACTACAGAGTAATTGTGATAAAAATCTTCATGGTACTGATATAATGATAAAAAAGTAGAACAATGGAATAGAATTGACGACCCAGAAATGAACCCACACACCTATGGTCACTTGATCTTCCACAAGGGAGCTAAAACCATCCAGTGGAGAAAAGACAGCATTTTCATTAAATGGTGCTGGCACAACTGGTGGTTATCATGTAGAAGAATGGAAATTGATCCACTCCTATCTCCTTGTACTAAGGTCAAATCTAAGTGGATCAAGGAGCTCCACATAAAACCAGACACTGAAACATAAAGAGGAGAAAGTGGGGAAAAGCCTTGAAGATATTGGCACAGGGGAAAAATTCCTGAATAGAACAGCAATGGCTTGTGCTGTAAGATCATGAATTGACAAATGGGACCACATGAACTTGCAAAGCTTCTGTAAGGCAAAAGACACTGTCAATAAGACAAAAAGGCCACCAACAGATTGGGAAAGGATCTTTACCTATCCTAAATCAGATAGAGGACTAATATCCAATATATATAAAGAACTCAAGAAGGTGGAATCCAGAAAACCAAATAACCCCATTAAAAAATGGGCCTCAGAGCTAAACCAAGAATTCTCACCTGAGGAATACCGAATGGCTGAGAACACCTGAAAAAAATGTTCAGTATTCTTAATCATCGGGGAAATGCAAATCAAAACAACCCTGAGATTGCATCTCATATCAGTCAGAATGACTAAGATAAAAAATTCAGGTGACAGCAGATGCTAGCGAGGATGTGGAGAAAGAGGAACAGTCCTCCACTGTTGGTGGGATTGCAAGCTTGTACAACCATTCTGGAAATCTGTCTGGAGGATTCTCAGAAAACTGGACATGGTACTATCGGAGCATCCCTCAATACCTCTCCTGGGAATATATCCAGAAGATGTTGCAACTAGTAAGAAAGAAACATGCTCCACTATGTTCATAGCAGGCTTATTTATAATAGTCCGAAGCTGGAAAGAACCCAGATGCCCCTCAAGAGAGGGATGTATACAAACATTGCGGTACATTTTCACAATAGAGTACTACTCAGCTATTAAAAAGAATGAATTTATGAAATTCCTAGGCAAATGGATGGACCTGGAGGGCATCATCCTGAGTGAGGTAACACATTCACAAAGGAACTCACACAATATGTACTCACTGATAAGTGGATATTAGCCCAAAACCTAGGATACCCAAGATATCAGATACAATTTCCTAAACACATGAAACTCAAGAAAAATGAAGACTGAAGAGTGGATACTATGCCCCTCCTTAGAAGTGGGAACAAAACACCCTTGGAAGGAGTTACAGAGACAAAGTTTGGAGCTGAGATGAAAGGATGGACCATGTAGAGACTGCCATATCCAGAGATCCACCCCATAATCAGCATCCAAACACTGACACCATTGCATACACTAGCAAGATTTTATCGAAAGGACCCAGATATAGCTGTCTCTTGTGAGACTATGCCGGGGCCTAGCAAACACAGAAGTGGATGCTCACAGTCAGCTAATGGATGGATCACAGGGCTCCCAATGGAGGAGCTAGAGAAAGTACCCAAGGAGCTAAAGGGATCTGCAACCCTATAGGTGGAACAACATTATGAACTAACCAGTACCACAGAGCTCTTGACTCCTCCTACATATGTATCAAAAGATGGCCTAGTCGGCCATCACTGGAAAGAGAAGTCCATTGGATTTGCAAACTATATATGCCCTAGTTCAGGGGAACGCCAGGGCCAAAAAAGGTGTGTAGGGGAGTGGGGGGGAGGGTATGGGGCACTTTTGGGATAGCATTGGAAATTTAAATGAGGAAAATGCCTAATTAAAAAAAAAGATTTTTATAGCATTAATTTTTGACATAAATAATAAAGTAATTGACCCTTCCTTTATAACAGCAAATAGCAGTCTACCAGTAAGAGTAACTGGCTGAAAAAAAAATAAAACTTACCTTGCTTGCTTACACATGTTTAATCTATAACAACTTGCTTAGATATAAATATATGTGGATTCTAGGAGGAAATTTTTTTATCCATAATTTATAAACAGATAATTGTGGGAGTATATTTGGAAGATGCTTTTCCTTACATATACTCATAATTGTTCACGAGAAGAAAACGAAAAGTAATCACCTTGCATTTTATACTACCTGAAAGATTTTACACAGATAAGTAAGCAGTGTGAGAAAAGTAAAGTTGGAGCTGTTTTCCATATCAAATATGAGTATATATGTAAAGCGTTTGACGCTTTGCTCTATCCATCAAAATATACATGTAAAATTGCTTGTGATTCTTAAAGCTTGCTTTTTTCACCAAGTGTGTAAATATGTCAGAAATAATATCATGGGCACTGAAAACAGGGTTATAGTTGCATTATGCTTCATTAGGGGATTACAACATACAGAACTGGACATTGGCCTGGTACCCTCAGCTATCAGGATGACCTCCGAGTATAAGGAAAACCCCAAGGAAGTCATTCTTACCAGCATTGTGGTAACACCATGGTGTTGAGGTAAATCTCCTCCAAAATATGCCCCAGCAATGAAAACACAACTCAGTTAATATGATTACATGCTGTGCACCAAGATTGGACAGATCTACCACTATGCTACCATCTTCCACAGCTTATGAGACCCCTTAGAACTTGCAGTTTCCCCTGGCGATGGGCTTCTGCTCTGCTTTTCTTTGTTTTCCTCCACCTCTGCATCCTCTCCCTCTTCCATTTTCTCCTTCTTATTCTCCCACCTTCCACTCCACCTTCCCTTTCACCTGCCCAATCATCAGCTTTCCTTTATTTTACAAATTAAGGTGGGAAGCAGGTTTTTAGGAAATCACCTGAGTGCTGACTACCTCCTTGTTTGCAGCCACTCACAGGAGAATGGAATTAATATCAAATATAATTATCCCCATGGCTACCCACAACATTTCCCCCTTTCTGTCCAATTAAAAGACTATTTTATCTCAGATAAAATTGAACATAACTATTACTATTTTGTTATTTATAAATTAGAAGAGACCTAACACCCAGTTCATTATGGTTGTTAATTAAATAGAACCTCTGTCATCTATCCTTAGGTAAAGCCAGGTTCTGAGCCTGGCTATCACTGGGCTTTAAATACAATGCCACCTGAAAAACATCCTCTCAAATCTGTTCCTCTTAAAGTAAAAAGCCTCAGTTCTCTAGGAGACTATGTAGTTTTTCAACCCCAACAGAAATTCAAGAACCACTGATATTAACTGAGAATATATAGGAAGCCTAAAACAGCTTCCAAAACTTAGCCAATTTATAGAGACAACTGATCACCTCGATAGTCCCTTACTTCAAAACATTGGAGCATCGGTATTCAACCTACTGGCCAGGTCATGGACAGACTTTCAGATACATTAATATTAAGGACTAGCCTACACTGTCTCATCAGAATCAAGCTGTCCTAGCCTGTAATTGTATCCTTTCTTTGAACTGTATTATGTCTGTAGATGAAATGAGGCAATTCTTGCCTAGTGGTTATTTTGTCACAAATGGAGTACCTCAAAGATACTCAGTTTCTTCTTTGAATCAAAAAAGGGAAACCTGTCAGGAGCAGACGTGTCTTAACAACATGTGAATAAATAATATTAAAGCTCACATTCTGTGGACTTCTAATGTTTTGAAAACCAGCTATCTATGTGAAGTAATCTAGACTGTTGTCTGTTAACTACTCTCAGCCATTTCTAATTAAAATAACTGAAAACACCCAGACAATAACCTCATAGCCATGAATTTCCTATTTGGCCTTTAACTCACCTGCTTAAACATCTCAGATCTGATTATAATAGCAGCAATAGAAGGACTGGGTCTAAGCCCTGAACTTCAAATTTTTTAGTATCTAAGACAACCTATAATAACCACCCCCAGCCCTGAAGCTTAGGGAACTTGGATGACAACTCTTCATGACTTCTTCAAGCTGAATATGGGTGTTGAGATACATTTGAAGGTAGGGGTAAGAGTAGGGAAATGTGAGAGTTAGTTGGCCTTATGAAGGCCATACCAATGATTGTATTCATCTCTGATGTCTGTGTCCTGACTGGATCCAGATGAAAATCCAAGAAACAGGCGTTCAGGGAGGTCAGTTCAGCATGTCTGATGATGAAATTCACCAAGGCTGTATATTCTGTAATATATAAATCTCAAAACAAAATTTTAGTATCATCAAGATAAACTTTGTGCTGGCTAGTTTTGTGTCAACTTGACACAGCTGGAGTTATCACAGAGAAAGGAACTTCAGTTGGGGAAATGCCTCCATGAGATACAACTGTAAGGCATTTTCTCAATTAGTGATCAAGGGGGAAAGGCCCCTTGTCGGTGGTACCATTTCTGGTCTGTTATTCTTGGGTTCTATAAGAGAGCAGGCTGAGCAAGCCAGGGGAAGCAAGCCAGTAAAGAACATCCCTCCATGGCCTCTGCATCAGCTCCTGCTTCCTGACCTGCTTGAGTTCCAGTCCTGACTTCCTAGGTGATAAACAGCAGTATGGAATTTTAAGCTGAAGAAACCCTTTCCTCCCCAACTTGCTTCTTGGTCATGAGGTTTGTGCCGGAATAGAAACCCTGACTAAGACAAACTTGTTATTTGATTCTCTGGAATCTAATTCTTAAGTGTCTCCCTCTACCAAATCTGATCCATATAACTCTGGAAGGTGTAAGTACTTTAATCACCTTTTCCAAAAACAGATGACAAAACCTGTTCCACAAATTAGCATGTCCTTCAGCTGATAACCAGGAAAACCTTTTGGTTGCCCTCTGTCCCATAGGAACAATTAAACAACCACAATACACAAAACCACACTCATTTTAGCCTATTTAGGTCTTTCTAATTTGTCATGTCAGGATATTATTCCAAAATTCCCATGGAGCCCACATTAGACAGAATATGACTCTCCTTCAAACTTTATTATACTATCTTTAATACAAGTGATTCACACTTCTATTTTCCTTTCCTTTTCCTTTCCTCTTTCGTCTTCTTTCTTTTCCCCTTTCCTTTCTCTTTTCCTTTCATTTCCTCTTTCCTATCCTTTTCATTTTCCTTTCCTCTTCCCCTTTTTTCCTTTCTTTTTCTTTCCCTTTCCCCTTTTCCCTTTTCCCTTTTTCCCATTTCCCTTTTCCCCTTTCCTTTACTTTCTATATTTGCTTATAAGCAGTAGCTTATCAAATCAGGATTTAACCCCAAAATTCTCTAGAAAACCACGTTAGAAAGAATATGAGTACCCTGTAATACTTATTAGAGCAGTATATCTTTATACCATTTTTAAAGGAATTAATTCAACCTTCCACTAATACCTGTTATAACAGCTATCTGTTATGTTCTCTACCTGGAGCTACATATCTGTTAATACCTGTTCATAGCAGGTGATTATCACTGCTCTACTTGGAGTCAGTGACTAATATTCCCTATCTAGTTCTGAACCACAGGTGAAATTTCCCATGAATAATACACTTTCCTCCTAGAGCAGCTATCTTTTCTGTTTTCTGTTGTGCTCTCTACCAAGAGCTACAGACATTTATTTAAACCTTCTATTTGCTGTGCTCTCTACCAGGAGCCACAGACATCTATTTAATTAATACCTATTATAACATCTGTTATGCTCTTTACCTAGAGACACAGACTGTATTATTAATACGTATTCATAGCAGGTGATTATAACTGCTCTCACTACTTGGAGTCAGTGACTAATACTCCCTAGCTAGTCCCAAACCACAGGTGAAATTTCCCATCTTTAAGTGCTACACCAGCTTATAAGAGGCAGCCTGTCAAACCAGTATTTGAACCCAAAGTTCCTGTGGTGCCCACGTTAGACAAAATATGAGTATCCTGTAGGAATTATTAGAGGAGAATATCTTTATGCCATCTTTAAGTATCAAGAGGTTATATTTCTCTCTTTATATCAATGAATTTCCTGGTCTGGAGACCTTTGTACCTTTGTCTCCCAATTCTTTATTCACAGAGAGAAGCTGAGTGTAAAAAGACCTGTGTTGTCTGTGTCCCTGTTTGGAGGTGGGGGAGGCAGGGAGGGAAAGGAAGGATACAGGCAAGCAAACACAAAAATGTTCTCTTGAGTATAGATACCTCTCTTGGTTTCAGATTGGGCTTCAAATCAAAAAAAAAATATTTGTTGGTTGCTCTTAGAAGTTTTGTGAAACTATTATAAAAGTATACTGGCAGACACTTTTCTATTAAAGGTTAAATCTTTTGTAGCTGGATTGATATTTATCTTCCTCCTTTGGTAGCTTGAGGAGTGCCTTCCAGTACCATCAGCACTAGTCATTTTGTGTGGTCTCTATTTAAGCACCAGCTTGATTTCTCTTGGTTCAATGGTTTATGTAGGCATTATTGTCACCAATAGGGAATTACCGTTGGTTTGTGGAAAACAAATATACAGCATTTTCAATAGCCTGGATTCTTTGTTTGTGGGTTTGTGTGTGTCCCTTTTGGCCAAAAACTCACTTATACGTATCCCATTCTAACCACTGGGGTTTCATTTAGTACTGAGTGGTGTCCAGTTGGTTTATTTTACTCTTTATTTGGTGATTCCATTTACATTTCTTACATATGCATATATATTTTAAGAAGATTCATATGACCCAACAACTGGCCCTTAGTTATAACTCTCCCTCTCCATAGGCATTTATCTGCCCTTCCTCTTCCTTCTCCATCTCTATTTAGTCTTTACATCCATTAACGGCATACAACCACCCACAAATAATCCTTAGTTATAACTCTCCCTCGCCATAGGCATTCGACTCCACTTCCTGTTCCTTCCCCATCTTTATTTAGTCTTCACTTCCAATCCCCATATATCCCCACCAATAAGTCTATAATTCTATTTTTGCTCCTTTGAATATTCTTCCCTCTACTTTAGTTCCATACTCTTTACCTAATCTCTGTGGTTATATGGATTGTGACTTATCAAAGACTTAAATGCTAGCATCTATATTTAAACAAATGCATACCATACATGTCATTTTAGTGCTTGAATGGAGATATATATATCATATGGATATGGGAAAATATATATCATATATACAGTGGATAAATGTATCATAAATGGTATTCTGATATTTATGGAGAATGTAATGTTAACTTTCTTCTTTAAGCTTGACTTATTTAGAACACTTAGCTCTCTCCTGCTCATGTGCTGTTATTAACAAACTTATTCCAGGTTTTCAAGAGATTTCATCCTGCTGGTCATGATGGTACAGGGAGATCTTTGGATGTAGGGGTGTGAGGATCAGAAATTAAAGGCTAACTGTGAGTGCATGGTATGTCTGAGGGACTAGAGAGATTACTGGGTAAGTAAAGAGTGTTTGCTGCTCTTCTAGGGGACTAGAATTCAGTCCCACACACCCATATTGGGCAGCTCATAACTGCCCATAGCTCCAATGGGTCTGACACCCTCTTTTAGTCAACATGTAGAGCTGTACACATGTAACACTTATATAAACAATAACACACATATACACATGAATAAAAATAAACCTTTAGAAAAAAATAATGATTCTGAGTAACTCCTAGGATATGTGATATCCTACTTTAAAAAAAAAGTAGGAAGGAAGAAAGAAAGGAAGGAAGGAAGGAAGGAAGGAAGGAAGGGAAAAAGAGATTTTAAAAAATTTGATTCCTGCTTTCATCTGGGTTGCTTTAGTTTATTTTAAAATTTGTGAGACTTTAAAAAAGATTTTATATATAAATGCTTAGCTCACGTATATGTATGAGTCTCACACTTGTGCCTTGAGCCTGCAGAGCTCAGAAGCAGGCATTAGTTACCCTGCAACTGGACTTAAAGACAGTTGTTAGCTGCAATGTGGGTGCTGGGAATTCACTGTGAGTCCTCTAGAAAAAGAAATAGTGCTTTCAACAGCTGAGCCATCTCTCCAGCTCCTTTAGTTTTATTTAAAAATGATGTTAACCTTCACTTTCTTTTCTGTTCAGATCCAAGTATTTTCTCTATCATTTGTATTGATGATGATTGGGAGGAAGCAAACTCAAGGGTGTGTGCAGAGTAATGAAAGAAATCCTTAACAAAAGATGTTAGAATCCAGAGAACCAAATAACCCTAGTAAAAATAATGAACAAAGCTAAACAGATTTCTCAACTGAGGAAACATGAATGGCCAAGAAGCACCTAAAGAAACATCTGTAGTCATTAGAGAAATGCAAATCATAACAACCCTAAGACTCCACCTCATACCAGTGGGAATGACTAAGATCAAAACTGTCATCCTGCCCCACTATCTTCTACCTGAACCAGCCGGAGGCTGCCAAGGGCCCTAGAGTACTCTCCATGCCACAGGAACTAGGGATCACCTAAGGATTATGGGCAAGTTCAATGCAACATCAGCTCCAAAGAATCACAGAGGGTCTTGTGCCAGCAGGAACAGGGACAAAGGAACACCACCTGAACAGAGGCTGGGATCCATTCAGGTCAGGCCAGCCCTGCCAGCTTCTGACTGAACCTACCAGAGGGTGCCAAGAGCCCCAGAGGACTCTCCATGCCACAGGACCCCTAGCACACCTGGGACCTCTGGATCACAGGTGAGTGGAACACAACATTAGGTCCAAAGAGTCGAGAAGGGTCTTTTGCCAGCAGGAACAGGGACAAAGGAAACCTGCCCAACAAGAGGCTGGGATTCTTTCCAGTGGGTGCCAGCCCCACCATCTTCTGCGTTAACACGGCCAAGGGTGTTGAGGGCCCAAGAGAACTCTCCACTCTGCAGTTCCTCTAGCATACCCAAGACCTCTTGAGCACTGGAGGGCATGTGGGCGACTGAAGCAACAGAGCTTTTTGGACAGGGTCCCTTCGGGCCTTCATCCTCAGCCAGGAGGCAGAGCTGAGACCCAGAACCCTGGCTACCTTCCTTGTCAAAGGTGATTCTGCCTACAGGGAGGGCTCTGACAACTGGACTCAGGAGGTGGATCAGAGCTCCAGACTTCTGGACACCAGCCTGCAAGTGGAGAACTTGCCTGCAGAGATAATCTGAGACTGGGACTCTGGTGAGAGTTGGATTCTCAGGAGTGCTGACAGAGGCTAACAGAATCACAGGAGGACCAAGCTCCAGCCAGAGACAGCTTGAACATTAACAGCAGAGATTACCAGATGTTGAGAGGAAAAGGTAAAAATCTTTCTAACAAAAACCAAGAACACCTGGCATCATCAGAATCCAGTAAGCCCACCACAGAAAGTCCTGGATACCCCAAAAACCCGACAAGCAAGACTCGGATTTAAAATCATATCTCTTGATGGTGGTAGAAGATTTTAAGAAGTACATTAATAACTTAAAGAAATACAGGAGAACACGGCTAAACAGGTAGAAGCCCTTAAAGAGGAAACACAGAAATCCCTAAAGGAATAACAGGAGAACACCGCTAAACAGGTAGAAGCCCTTAAAGAAGAAGCACAGAAATCCCTCAAGGAATTACAGGAGAACACTGCTAAACAAGTACAAGTCCTTAAAGAACTAAAGGTAAACACTGCTAAACTGGTAGAAGAAACATAAAAATCCCATAAAGAATTACAGGAAAACACAACCAAATAGGTGATGGAATTGAATAAAAAAAATCCAAGATCTAAAAATAGAAGTAGAAATAATGAAGAAAAACTAAAGGGAAACAACTCTGGAGATAAAAACCC
Organism: Mus musculus; assembly: GCF_000001635.26. Classification (NCBI taxonomy): domain Eukaryota; kingdom Metazoa; phylum Chordata; class Mammalia; order Rodentia; family Muridae; genus Mus; species Mus musculus. The sequence continues at coordinate 243,626 of NW_012132912.1, forward strand.
TAGGAAAGAAATCAGGAAACATAGATGTGAGCATCAACAACAGAATACAAGAGATGGAAAGAGAATCTCAGATGCAGAAGATTCCATAGGTAACATGAACACAACAATCAAAGAAAATGCAAAATGCAAAAAGATCCCAACTCAAAACATTCAGGAAACCCAGGACACAATGAGAAGACCAAACCTATGGATAATAGTAGATGAGAATGAAGATTCTCAACTTAAAGGGCCAGCAAATATCTTCAACAATGTTATAGAAGAAAGCTTCCAATACCTAAAGAAAGAGATTCCCATGAATATACAAGAAGCCTACAGAATTCCAAAAAGGCTGAACAAGAAAAGAAACTTCTCCTGACACATAATAATCAGAACAAAAAATGCACTAAATAAAGATAGAATATTAAAAGCAGTAAGGGAAAACACTCAAGTAACATATAAAAGCAGACCTACTAGAATAACACCAGACTTATCAGCAGAGACTATGAAAGCCAGAAGATCCTGGACGGATGTTATACTGTCCCTAAGAGAACACAATTGCCAGCCAAGGCTAATATGCACCAGCAAATATCTCAATTAGAATAGATGGAGAAACCAAAGTATTCCATGATAAAAACAAATTCACACAATATCTTTCCATGAATCTAGCCCTTCAAAGGATAATAAAGGGAAAACACCAACACATACATGGAAACTACACCCGAGAAAAAGCAAGAAAGTAATCCTTCAACAAATCTAAAATAAGACAGCCACAAGAACAGAATCCCAACTTTAACAACAAAAATAACAGTAAGCAACAACTACTTTTCTTTAATTTCTCTTAACATAAATGGACTAAATTCCCCAATAAAAGACATAGACTAATAGACTGACTACACAAACAGGACCCAGAATTTTGCTGCTTGCAGATAACCCACCTCGAGAAGAAAGACAGATTCTACATCAGAGTAAAAGGCTGAAAAACAATTTTCCAAGCAAATGGTCTGAAAAAACAAGTGGGAGTAGCCATTCTAATATCGAATAAAATTGACTTCCAACCCAAAGTTATGAAAAAAGACAAGGAGGGGTGCTTCATACTCATAAAGGTACAATCCTCCAAAAGGAACTATCAGTTCTAACTATCTATGCTCCAAATGCAAGGGGAGCCACATTCATTTAAGAAACTTTAGTAAAGCTCAAAGCACACATTGTACCTCACACAAAAATAGTGGGAGACTTCAACACCCCACTCTCACCAATGGACAGATCCTAGAAACATAAACTGAACAGAGACTCCTGGACACTAACAGAAGTTATGATACAAATGGATTTAACAGACATCTACAGAACATTTTATCCTAAAACAAAAGGATATAACTTCTTCTCAGCACCTCATGGTACCTCCTCCAAAATTGACCATATAATGGGTCACAAAACAGGCCTCAATAGATACAAAAATATTGAAATAATCCCATTCAACGTATCAGATCACCATGGACTAAGGCTGATCTTCAGTAACAACATAAATAAGAGAACACCAACATTCATGTGGAGACTGAACAACACTCTACTCAATGATAACTTGGTCAAGGAAGAAATAAAGAAAGATATTAAAGACTTTTTAACATTTAATGAAAATGAAGCCACAACATACCCAAATTTATGGGACACAATGAAAGCAGTCCTAAGAGGAAAACTCACAGCCCTGAATGCCTCCAAAAAGAAACTAGAGGGAACACACACTAGCAGCCTGACAACAGACCTAGAAGCTCTAGAATTAATGGAAGCAAATTCTCCCAAGAGGAGTAGACAGTAGGAAATAATCAAACTTAGAGCAGAAATCAACCAAGTGCAAACAAAAAGATCTATTCAAGGAATCAACCAAACCAGGAGCTGGTTCTTTGAGAAAATCAACAAGTTAGATAAACCCTTAATCAGACTAAGAAGAGGGCACAGGGACAGTATCCTAATTAACAAAATCAAAAATTAAAAGGGAGATATAACAACAGAACCTGAGGAAATCCAAAACATCATCAGATCCTACTACAAAAGGCTATATTCAACAAAACTAGAAAACCTGGATGAAATGGACAACTTCCCAGACAGATACCAGGTGCCAAAGTTAAATCAGGATCAGATTAAAGATCTGAACAGTCCCATTTTCCCTAAAGAAATAGAAGCAGTCATTAATAGTCACCAAAAAAAAAAAAAAAAAAAAAAAGCCCAGGACCAGATGTGTTTAGGTTCTATCAGACCTTCAAAGGAGACCTAATTCCAACTCTCCTCATACTAGTCCACAAAATAGAAATGGAAGTTACTCTACCCAATTCATTATGTGAAGCCACAAATACTCTAATACCTAAACCACACAAAGATCCATCAACGAAAGAAAACTTCAGATCAATTTCCCTCACGGATATTGATGAAAATATTCTCAATAAAATCCTCGAAAGCCGTATCCAATAATACATCAAAAGGATCATCCATCAAGACCAAGTAGGCTTCATCCCAGGGATGCAGGGATGGTTTAATATACGGAAAGCTATCAATGTATTCCGGAAAATATTCTAACAGTTGTTTTTCAATCCCTACTCCTCTAGCCTGAAGCAGCTCTTGAAGATTGCAGACAAATGCTTGTTTAGGATTTTCTAATCCCATTTTCCTCTGTCAACCCCTAGTGGAATCAGCGCCAGGTCAACACTATTGCAATTTAGCCCGTATCATATCACTCCTACAGCAAAACTTTAAAAAATAATCCACTACATAAACAAACTCAAAAACAAAAATCAAATGATAATATCATTAGGTGCTGAGAAAGCATTTGACAAAATCCAACAACCCTTCATGATAAAAGGCATAGAAAGATCAGGAATTGAAGGCCCATACCTAAACAAAATAAAAGCAATATACAGCAAACCAGTAGCCAATATCAAACCAAATGGAGTGAAACTGGAAGCAGTCCCACTAAAATAAGGGAATAGACAAGGCTGCCCACTTTCTCCCTACCTATTCAATATAGTACTTGAATTGCTAGCCAGAGCAATACTACAATAAAAGGAGATCAAGGGGATAAAAATTGGAAAGACGTCAAAATATCACTATTTGCAGATGATATGATTGTATATATAAGTGACCCTAAAAATTCCACCAGAGAATTCCTGAACCTGATAAATGGCTTCAGTACAGTAGCTGGATATAAAATTAACTCAAACAAACCAATGGCCTTTCTCTACTCAAGGATAAACAGGCTGAGAAAGAAATTAGTGAAACAACACCCTTCAAAATAGTTACAAAAAATATAAAATACCTTGGTGTGACTCTAAGGAAATGAAAGATCTGTATGACAAGAATTTCAAGTCTCTGACGAAAGAAATTAAAGATCTCAGAAGAAGGAAAGATATCCCATGCTCATGGATTGGCAGGATTAATATAGAAAAATGGCTATCCTGCCAACAGAAATCTACAGATTCAATGCAATTCCCATCAAAAATCCAAATCAAATCTTCACTGAGTTAGAAAGGTCAATTTGCATATTCATCTGGAATGACAAAATAAACTAAGATAGCAAAAACTATTCTCAAAAATAAAAGAAACTCTGGTGGAATCACCATGCCTGATCTCAACCTGTACTTCAGAGCAATTCTGATAAAAACTGCATGGTACTAGTACAGCAACAGACAGGGAGATCAATGGAATAGAATTGAAGACCCAGCAATGCACTCACACATTATCATAACTTGAACTTTGACAAGGGAGCTAAAACCATCCATTGGAAAAAAAGCATTTTCAGAAATGGTGCTGGAACAATGGGAGGTTATCATTTAGAAGAATGCAAATTGATCCATTCTTATCTTCTTGTACAAAGTTCAAGTCTAAGTATATCAAAGAACTCCACATAAAACCAGACTGAATTTTATAGAGGATAAAGTGGGTAAAAGCCTCGAAGTTATAGGCAAAAGGGAACAATTCCTGAACAGAACATCAATGGCTTGTGCAGTAAGATCAAGAATTGACAAATGGGACCTCATAAAATTGCAAAATTTCGGTAAGGCAAAAGACACTGTCAATAAGACAAAAAGGCCACCAACAGATTGGGAAAGGATTTTTTTCTAATTCTAAATCTGATAGGAAACTAATATCCAATATATATAAAGAGTTCAAGAAGCTGGACCACAGAAATTCAACTAACCCCATTAAAAATGTGGTACAGCGCTAAACAATGAATTCCCAAGTGAGGAATACTGAAGGGCTGACAAGCACCTGAAAAAATGTTCAACATCCTTAATCATCAGGGAAATGCAAATCAAAACAATCATGAGATTCCACCTCACACCATTCAGAATGGCTAAGTTTGAAAATTCAGGGGACAGCAGATGTTGGCAAGGATGTGAAGAAAGAGAAACACTCCTCCATTGCTGGTGGCATTGCAACCTTGTACAACAATTATGGAAATCAGTCTGGCGGTTCCTGAGAACATTGGACATTGTACTACTTGAAGATGCAGCAATACCTTCCTGGGCATATACCCAGAAGCTGTTCCAACCGGTAAGAAGGACACATGCTCCACTATGTTCATAGCAGTCTTATTTATAATAGCCCAGAGCTGGAAACAACCCAGATGTCCCTCAACAGAGGAATGGATGCAGAAAATGTGGTACATTTACACAAGGGAATACTACTCAGCTATTAAAAATAATGGATTTATGAAATTCTTGGGCAAATGGATGTGTCTGGAGGATATTATCTTAAGTGAGGTAACCCAATCACAAAAGAAGTCACTTGATATGCACTCACTGATAAGTGGATATTAGCCAAGAAACTTGGAATATCCAAGATACAATTTGCAAAGCACAAGAAAATCAAGAAGCAGGAAGACCAATGGGTGGATACTTCATTTCTCCTTAGAATAGGGAGCAAAACACACATGGAAGGAGTTACAGAGACAAAGTTTGGAGCTAAGATGAAAGGATGGACCATCTAGAGACTACCCCATCCAAGGATCCATCCTATAATCAGCCACCAAACACAGACACTATTGTACATGCCAGCAAGATTTTGCTGAAAGGACCCTGATATAGCTGTCTCTTGTAAGGATATTCCAGTGCCTGGCAAATACAGAAGTGGATGCTCATAGTCATTTATTGGATAGAACTCAGGGCCCCAATGGTGGAGCTGGAGAATATACCCAAGGAGCTAAAGGGGTCTGCAACCCTATAGGTGGAACAAAAATTTAACTAACCAGCACCCTCAGATCTTCTTTCTCTATCTACATATGTAGCAGAAGATGGCCTAGTCAGCATCATTGGGAAGAGAGAGGCCCCTTGGTCTTGCAAACTTTATATGCCCCATTACAGGGGAATGCAGGGCCAAGAAGTGGGAGTGGGTGGATTGGGGAGCAGTGCACAGGGGAGGGTATAGGAGACTTTCGGGATAGCATTTGAAATGTAAATGAAGAAAATAGCTAATTAAAAATTGAAAAAAAATAAAATAAAAACTATTGTCTTGAGTGAGGTAACTCAGTCACAAAAGACCATACATGGTATGTACTCACTAATAAGTGAATATTAGTCAAAGAACATAGAATTCCCAAGATACAACTCATGGAGCAAATGAACCTCAAGCAGAAGGAAGACCAGTGTGAATGCTTTAGCCCTACTTAGAAAGGGAAACAAAATACTCATGGGAAATAGAGGGTGAAAGGGACTGGAATGTAAGAGAAAAGGGGTAGGTGAAAAAGAGGGAAGAAACTTATATCAGAGGAGATGGAGGAGATGTAATGTGGGTCAGGAGCCTGAATAGCACTATCTGAAGCCCTGTCTATCTACTGGAGGTGGATGCTATTTAAGTTCACTTTCCCCACTGTTGAGCATATCACTAATTCCTGAGAGTCTTAACTCCAAGGTCCATGGTACTTTCTAGAGTTCCATGGTACCTCAACCCCACCCTGAAACCTGAATATTTCCACTCATTCTTCTACCACTCTGGGCTTCTTTCCTGTCCCACCTAACTGATCCTCTTCCCATTTCTGTTCCATCTCCCCACTCACACCTAGGTTCCTCCTTCCCCCTGACTCCTATGATTATTTTCTTCACCCTCAAATGTTACTGAAGTATCCTCACTTGTGCCTTTCTGTTGTTAAATTTCTTAAGTTCAGTAGGTTGTATCCTAGGTATTCTGTACTTTTTGGCTGATATCCACTTACTCGTGAGCACATACTATGAATGTCCTTTTGGGTCTGAGATACTTAACTCATGATGATAATTTCCAGTTCTAACCATTTGCCTGAAAAACTCATGATTATCTCATTCTTAATAGCTGAATAATATTCCATTATGTAAAGAAACCACATTTTCTGTCTCTACTCTTCTATTGAGGGACATCTGGGTTATTTCCAGCTTCTGTCTATTGCATGTAAGGCTACATAGTGGAGCACATGGCTCTGTGGAATGGTGGGGCATATTTTGGATATATGCCCAAATTTGTCGAGCTGGTTCTTCAGGTAGAACTATTTCCAATTTTCTGAAGAATAGCCAGATTGTTTCCCATAGTGGTTGTACCAACCTGCAATCCCAACAGCAATAAGGGAGTGTTCCTCGGGTTCTACATACTCACCAGCATGTGCTGTCACATGAGCTCTTGTTCTTAGGCATTCTGTTTGGTTTAGGGTGGAATCTCAGGGTCGTTTTGATTTGCAGTCCCATATAACTAAGAACTTTGAACATTTCTTTAAGTGCGACCTTGACCCCATTCAGAAATACATCAAGACTTTCATCCATGATGATCAAGTAGGCTTCATCCCAGGGATGTGGGGATGGCTCAATATCTGAAAACCAATCCACATAATCCACCATATCAACAAATTGAAAGAAAATATTCACATGATCATCTCATAATATGATGAAAAGGCCTTCAACAAAATTCACCACCCCTTCATGTCAAAAGTTTGAGATCAGGGATATAAGGCACATACATAAACTTAATCAAAGCAGTATATGGAAAGCCAATGGACAACATAAAATTAAATGTAGAGAAATTTAAAACAGTTCCACTAAATTGGACACAAGTGAATGCACCCCACTCTCTCACTATTTATTTAATATAGTATTAAAAGTTCTACCCAGAGCAATAAGTTAACTGATGGTGTTCACAGAGATACAAAGTAGAAAGGAAGAGGTCAATGTATCACTATTTGCAGATGATATTTTAGTAAACATAAGCAAGCTGATAAACACCTCCAGCAAAACAGCTGAATATAAAGTTATTTCAAAAATAATACACAGCCTGCCCTCCGTTGATAAATGATAATTGGGCCAACAAATAGGAAAATACAACTTTTTACAATAGACATGAACAATATAAAATATCTTTGTGAAACTCTAATCAAGCATGTATAAGGAATTAAATGAGAAGAACTTCAATTCTCTGAAGAAAGAAACTGATGAACATATCAGAAATGGAAAGATCTTCAATGCTCATGGGGCAGTAGGACTAACATATTGTAAATTATCATCTGACCAAAAGCAATTTAATGCAATCCCTATCAAAATTCTAACACAATTCTTTCCAGACATTGAAAGAACAATTCTAAGATTCATACAGATAAAAAAAAAAAAAAAACCAGCATAGCTAAAACAATCTTAACCAATAAAAGAACTTCCAGAGGTACCACCATACCTGTCCTTGATTTATAATACAGAGAAATAATATTAAAATCTGCATTCTATTATATAGGAACAAACTGGTGGATCAATTAAATTGAATGGACGATCCTGAGATGGCCCCACAAACCTATGGGCATTTGATTTTTGACAAAGAAGATAAAAGAATACATGGAAAAAGGAGCCATCTTCAGCAAGTATTTTTTGGTCTAACTGAATGTCTGCTTATAGAAGAATGCAAATAGATCCACATCTATCATGCACAAACCTGAAGTCCAAATGGACCAAAGACCTCAACATTAATCAGATACACTAAATCTCATAGAAGAGATAGTAGGAAATAGGTTCAACACATTGGTACAGGAAACAAGTTCCTGAAAAGAACACCAATATTTCAGGCTCTAAGATCAAGAACTGATAAATGGGACCTCATGAAACTGGAAAGCTTCTGTAAAGCAAAGGGCATAGCCTATAGTACAAATCAGCAACCTACACATTATGAAAAATTTTCACTTAATGGACATCAAATAGAGGACTAATGTCCAAAATTTACCAAAAACTCAAGAAGTTAACCTCCAAAAAACCAAATAACCTAGGAGAAAAATTAGGTACAGATAATTCACAGCAGAAGAATCTTGAATGGCCAAGAAGCACTTAAAGAAATGTTCAATGTGCTTTGTCATTAGGGAAATGCAAATCAAAACATCTCTGAGATTCTATCATACTATAGTCATATTGGCTAACATCGCAAATTCAAGTGGTAATACATTTTAGTGAGGATGTGGATCAAGGGGAACATACCTCAATTGCTGGTGTAACTGCAAACTTCTGCATCAACTTTGGAAATCAATTTGGTGTTTCTTAGAAAACTGTAAATATTGTATTCAAGTTCCATTCAAGAGCCAGCTATACCACTCCTGTGCCTATACCCAAAAGATATTCCACTGTCCCCAAAAGGACACTTGCTCAACCATGTCCATAGCTTTATTCATAATAGCCAGAAACTGGAAACAGCCTAGATGTCCTTCAACTGACAGATGGATAAAGAAAATGTGACACATCTACACAGTGGAATACTATAGAGCTATTACAAACAAAGACATCATGGATTTTGTAGGAAAATAGATGGAATGGAGAATATCATCCTGAGCTAGTTAACCCAGACACAAAAGGACATGTATGGCATGTAGTCACTTATAAATTGAAATTAGTCTTAAAATACAGGATAAACTTGCTGTACTCCACAGACCCAAGAAAGCTAAACAAGAAGAAAGGACAAAGTGAGGATGATTGAATCTCACTTAAAAAAATCATGGGCAGTAGATGGGCAAAATTAAGTGAGTGAGAGAAAGAATGGGTAATGACATGGCAGTGTTCAGAATTCAGTGTGGGTAGGGGCAGGGTAGATGTCTAGATGACCATGAGAATGAAGGGAAAACTGAAACTTGCAGGGGTATAGAGTGTAGGGATGTGGCATGTTGAGGATGAGACTGAAACCTGGGAAAGAGAAGGCACTCAAATACCAATGTGGATGATCTTAACTGTGACTTACAATATTGTGCTATGGAATCTGAATGGTCCACCTCTTGTGTCTATGTAGGAACTCCAGTGAAGCTATCGTCACACCAACACATCTTCAAACTTTGGACCTAAAATTTTTTCTGTCTATGAGAAATACATGGACAAGAGATAGAAAAAACACTAATGAATGGCAAAGCAATAACTGCCCAAACTAGAGACCCATCCCATGGGCAACAACCAATCCCTGACAGCATTAATGATACAGTTATAGGATTGCAGACAGAAGCATGTTGACTTCTAGGAGGCTCTACTCATCAGCTGACTCAGACAGACACAGACACCCACAGCCAAATATTGAATGGAGCTTGGGTCTCTTATGGTAGAGTTGGGGAGAAAATTGAGGGCCCCAAGGGGGATAAGAACTCCAAAGGAATGCCAACACAATCAAACAACTTGGATCACTGAGGCTCTCAGATGCTGAACTAGCAACTAAGGAGCATACACAGGCTGAACCTGGGCCTTGCACACATTTGTTGCAGAGTGCAGGTCCAACATCAGTATAGATTCCGTGGTGTTTATTGCAAGATAAATCAGTGATATTATCGTAGACTCAGAGGGAAGAAGAGATCATGCAAATAAATTTCTTCTCCAGTGGCAGGATGGATCATTGACTTCAATAGCGAATCTGGTGTCAAAAAGGATATTTAATTAATATGATCTGCATTGAGGGCTGCTTACATGCATCAAGGAATTCACTATAGTTACTTGTGGCAGGTAGGATCTCAATAATACCTATGTACACCATCTTTTTTTGCTGGTAAAAGCAGGTATTATTGATATCAGTATAGCTTCCAGTTGCAAGTAGGATCAAACACATCTCTGAGGTGGAACTCAGAACACTCCACATGAAGTAGGTAGCAGCACTGTCCATGAACTTCAAGATAGATTCTTCTGGCAGTAGGGCTCACAGATATCACCAAGCTCTTGAGAGCAAAAACTGACTAGGGATATCAACATGGTTACCACAGGCAGCAGGATTAAGTGACATCAAGATATTTTCCAATGCAACTGAGATCAATGATATAATCAATAGGGTCCAAACTGACAGCAAGAATCCCTAATCTTCTTGTGGCTAATGGAAGCAATCATCTGAGATGAACCATGTTGTTTGTTGCCAGGAGGTATCATTGGCATGTACACAGTTTCAGAGGACATATAAGACCATAGACAGTAATGTCCACTGTAGTGGCAGGATAGACCTTTGACATCAAATTGGTTAGAGCTGGCAGTACACATCATATACCTAACATGGTTTCAGTTGGCAGAAGTGTGGATTGATGATATCAGTATATATTTTGGTGGCATTTGGAGTAGCATGTATTAATGTTCCAAGTGGCAGCAGAGAACATGGACATCCTGGATGATCCTGGATGATCCCGGTATCAAGGATTGTGGACATACAACAATGGTATTTTTTCCCACATTATATCAATGAAATCAATATAACATATCTTAGAACACTTTACAACATGACCTCAAGCTGCAGTTTTGACCTTAAAGTTCAGAATAGACTCTGGTGGCCAAAGGGCTCCTTGATTCCATCAGAAGCAACACAGACCATACATTTCAATATAGATGCTAGTGCCATCATTGGTTATAAACCTCAAAATACTTTCTAACTGCACTTTGAATTATTGATATTAATATGGTACTCATTTGTAACAGGGGTCACTGAAATCAAGGTTGCCTGTGGTAGCACAGATCTTGCCAGAAAAAAACATGGTTACTGTTTCCAGGTGTATCTTTGACATCAGCATAGATTCAGAACCTGGGTATAGTATTAACATAAGCGTCTTCTCCATTGCCAGGATGGATCAATGATACTGTGATCAGTTCTTCTGGTTGCAGTAAAGAGCATATAAATTATTTAAAAAAAACCAGGAGGGTCTATATGCATAAATCATGGACATTTCATAGATTCCTGTGCCCCATAATATCTTGAGAGGTACAATAATCACTGTCGTGATTACTGATGTCAGAAGGCAGTCAGGTCACAGGCATGAAAATCATAACTGATTGTAACACAGTACACTTAAGTAAACATGACTTAGGCAACAGTATTTACCAAGAATTTCAAGACAGAGTCTTCTAGCAGTAGGGATAATAGATTTTAGCAAGATCTTCAGAGGCAGCACTGTCTATAGATATGAACAGAGTTACATGTAGCAATATGGATGGCTATCATCATAATTTTACTATAGGTAGTTGGGAATCACTGATATCATCATGGTCCAAAGTGGCAGCACAAATCTCTAATATGATGTTTGCTATTGGGGGTAAGAACTGTAGATATAGTATGGTGTCTGCTGACAAGTGTATCACTGATATTGAAAAGATTCAATTAGGGACATAAATCTTTTCTCTGGTGGCAGGAGGGATCAATTACATCAAATCTCTTCTTGCAGCAGCAAGAATATTACCCACAACAAGGTCTACAAAAAGAAAATACATTCATGTATCAGATATATCAGCACAGTTTTCAGCAGCAGGTAAGCTCTCAGACATCAAGCTTATCCCCAATGCCAGCTCAAAACATTCACCTCAATGTATAACTTTGTACATCAATATGAACCTTGGAATTTAGACTGTTCTCATGCAGCAAAACAGATCATTGACATCAATAGGGTCTTCCAAGGAATAGAAACTATGGATACCATCATGTTTCCTGGGTTCAGCAACATAGGTTCAGGTTCTAAGTCACATCAGAGGCTTGAAACAAGTTTCCAATAGGAAAACACACTACTAACCTCATTGGGATCTTGGGCAGAAGTTCTGACCATGCATTTCATAATTGATGCTTTTGTCCACAGTGATCATAGACATTACCAAGATCTTCAGAGTCAGCACAAGTGGTTACAAATGGTACAGTGGGAGAGTAAAATCAACATATGTATCTTAGCAAATAGGACAATTGGTATCACAATCTGGTCCAAAGTGTCAGTAGGTATCATTAACATCCTGGTTGCCTCTGGCATCAAAGTTCTTGGATATATCATGGCGTCTATTGCCAGAAAGAATCAGAACATAGTGATTCTTTCAGAGAGCAGGGAGAACCATGAACAGAAATCACATCTATAGTGTCAGAATGGAGCATTGACTTCAAAATTATCACAGCTAAGTGTATATATATAATAAATGACATTCACACAGGTGAGAGAAGCATGCATCACTGACATCAGTATAGATTCCAATGACAGTTGGAATCACTCATTAATGTGGCCCTAAATGGGAGAAAGGATCAATGACAATATTGTTGCTTGTGGTATCAAAGAGTATAGACATAGAACGATTTGTCTTCCCATGATGTATATATTAGTGAACTCATGGTCCAGAGCAGGGGCTACATGCATACATCAGGGATATCAACAGAATTTCCTGTGGCCAATAGGATCTTAGATATCAATGTGATCTCCAGTGCACCTCAGATCCTGTACCTCAATATGATAACCAGTGTCAGTATGGACTATAAAATATGGAATTACCTTAAACAGCAGCAGAGTTCATCCTTATGATCAGGGTTTCCATCAACTTCAGTAATAGAAACAATGGAATCAATCATGATTGCTGGTCAAAATATTCATTACCCATATCAACATACTTTCAGGTTTCAAATACCATTCCAGGTGTCAAAAGTATCTCCACTAGCAGCACAGAGGACTTAACTCCTTATGACCTTAGGCAGCAATATTGATCATGAACTTTACAATTGACTCTTTGACTAAAGGATCATAGACAGGACAGAATTCAAAGTCAGACTCTTCAAAGTCAAGACTATCTATGAATCTCAACATGTTTACCAGATGCTTTATGGATAAGTAATGTCAATACTTTTAACTTGGCAATTGGGAAGTTGGGATCTCTGATGTCATTACCTGTTCCAAAGAGGCAGTAACAATCCCTCAGGACCTGGTTGCCAGTGGCAGCTTAGAACTGGTATATACCACCTTGTTTGTTGTCAGGAAGTATCAAGGCCATCAAAATATTTAAGAGGGCATGAATGACTATGTACAGAATCCTCTTCTCTGGTGACAGGATGGATCTTTGACATAAAAATTGTTGGAGCTGAAAGCATACTTCTCATAAATAACAGCAGAAAAATTTGGATAGCTGATATCAGTAGAGATTAGATAGGAAGTTGGAGACGCTCATATTTATGTTGTCCCATAAGTTAGCAGAGATTACTGTGATCACATCTGCTTGAGGCCTGAAATGTCATGAATATAAAAATGGTATCTTTTGTCACTATGTGTCCTCAGTGTAACAGAATATGAAACTGAACATGACATGGAGAAACAGTAAAACCTAAATTTTCACCTTATCTTCAGATGGTCTCATAGATCCTGGACATTAACAGTCTCATCAGAAGCATCATGGACTGTGGGTTTAAACAAGGCCACTGAAGGCAGCATAATGGATATCATCATATTTTCTGTAGGCACTTTGAATGAGTGACATTAATATAGTTCTCAGTGGTAGCAGGGATCACTAATGACAAGGTGGCCAATGACAGCATGTAAGGAAGGCCATACCATGGAATCTATTGCCATTTATATGTCAATGGCATTAGCATAGATTAAAAGGGAAGAAAAATTATGATCATAAACCTCTTATCAGGTGGCAATATTTATCTTGACAGCGCAATTCCAGGGGCAGTAGCAACCATGTACATTACATGGTTGATAGCTGGCAGGAACATCAACAGAATTTCTTATGGAAGATAGAATCTCAGACATCAATCTGATCTACTGTGTCACCTCAGAACCCTTACCTCAACATGATCTCTACCATCAACATGAACCTTGTAAGTCAGAAGGTTCTCAAACAATAGGAGAGATCATGGCCATCACTGGGTTTTTCATCAGCAATAGAAAAAAAAATGGATTCCATCATTATTGCTGGTCACAGCATGCAGCACTCACATCAAGGTATTTTCAGGTTTCAGTTAGGATTACAGGCATCAAACTAGTCTCCAGTAACAGCGAACAACACTTAACTCATTATGAACTTAGGCAGCAACACTTACCATAGACTTTACAACAGATTCTTATGGTTGATTTATCATAGACATCATGTAGCTTTTCAATGACCACACAGACTATGGGTGTCAAAATAGTTACCAGTGGCAGCATGAATCAGTAATGTCAATATATTTTCCTTGGTAGTCAGGATCACAGATGTCATCAATATTGTCCAAAATGGGAGTAGAAAACACACCTAATCTGTTTGTCTATGGCAGCAGGGATCTCTGATATAACATAGTGTCCATTGCCAGTAAGTACAAGGGACATAAAAATACTTTCAGAGGGTTTCATGTAAACAAATCTCTTTTCCAGTTGCCACGTGCATCGTTACATCAAATTGCTTATGAATGGCAAGACACTTCTGAGATTTTAGACAGAAGAATAGATAACAGTCATCAGTAGTAATTCCATTGGCAGTTAATGAAAGTCATAATTTGGGCAGAAGAGTCATCAGGGATCACTGACATATTTTCTGCTAGAGGCCTGAAGTATCATGGACATACAGTGGTATCTGATGCCACTATATATACCTCACCATAACATACCTCAGAACATGTAACACAACATGACCTAAGATAGCATTATTGACTGAACTTCATTGAAGATTCTGACAGTCTCAGGGATTCTTCACATTTACAGTCCCTTCAGGAGCAACACAGGCAATGGATTTCAATATGGCTACTAGAGGCAGGATGCATGATTCACATCATCCACATTTCTGTGGCACCTGTGCATTAGTGAATTCAACATGGTTCCAGTGTCAGCTAGGATCACTGACAATAATTTTGCCATTGTCAACAATATTCTCAGACAATATCATGGGGTCTGTTGCCAGGTATATATTAGTGACATCAGCATTGATTCAGAGGGCATAAAAAAATTAGGGTCATAAAACGCTTTTCCAGGAACAAGATAGATCACTTACATCACTACTTCTTTTGGTGGTAGTAAGAACATTGTACATTTCATGGATGATAGCAGGTGCTACATGAAAGTATCAGGGACATCAACAAAATTACCTGTGGCAGGTTGGATTTCAGGCGTCAATCTGATATTCAGTGCTACATAAGTACACTTACCTCAACATGACATCAAGTGTCAGTATGAATTTTGGAATTCAGTATGTTCTCTAGAAAAAGCACCGATCATAGACATCACCAAGGTTTCCATAAGCAATAAGAATTGAGTTCATCATGATTTCTGGTTGCAGAATACAACACTGACCTTAACATAGCTTCAGCTTGCAAATATGTTCAGTGGCATCAAACATGTGTCCAGTAGCAGCACACTGCACTTATTTCATTATGACCTTAGACACCAGTACTGACAATGAACTTCAGAACACATTATTCTTGTTGATTTATCACAGACATCACGACATCTTCAAAGACACTGACTGAGGATCTCAACATGGTTACCAGTGGCAGCATGGATGAGTGACATCAATTTCCAAATTCCCTTGGCCAGTTTCCCTAGCATTTGGGATCACTGATATCAAATTGTTCCAAAGTGTTAGTAGTAATCACTCACTGCCTGGTTGCCTGTATGAGTAGGAATCTGAAATATACCATGGTATCAGTTGCCAGGGATATCACGAGAGGTTCAAAGGTAGATATGACCATGTAAAGAAACTCCCCTAGTGGCACTTTGAATCATGATATCAAAATATTTACAGGTAGAAGGATACTTGACATAAATTTGACAGAAGCATTGATAACAGACATCAACAATGATTCCATTGGCAGTAGGAGACAATGATATTAATGTGGTCCCATAAGACAGAAGGTATCACTGCCATGGCTGCTGGACGCCTGAAGTATATGTAATAAGCAACAGTGTCCATTGCCACACTATATGTGACCTCCACATAATATATCTCAGAACATGTAATTCAACATGATGTGACGCAACAGAATTTATCTAAAACTTCACCTAAGACTCTGCTAGCCTCAGGGATCCTTGAAATTAACAATAATCCAAGAAGCATCATGGACTGTGGGTTTAAACATGGCTACTTGAGGCAGAATGGATGATTGATATCACCATAGTTTCTACAGGAACTATGTAATAGTGATATTAACATAGTAACCAGGGACAGCAGGGATCATTGGCAACCAGGTTGCGAATGGTAGCATGGACCTAGGGCAATCCAATGGGGTGTGAAGACAGTTATATATCAATGACATCAACCTCAATTCACAGAGCAGAATAAATCATTGTCATAATTGTTTCATTTAGTTGCAGGATAAATCACTGATATTCACATTATTTCATGTGGCAGTAAGGATCTTGCACATTACTTAGTCAACATCATGCAATGTATTCATGTATCAGTGACATCATCAGAATTTGTAGTGGCTGTTAGGATCTTAGATATCAATCTGATCTCCATTACTGAGAACACTTACCTCAATATAACCTATCGTTTCACTACGGGCCTTTGAATTCATCAGGTTCTCAAGAAACAACACAGATCATAGCCATCACCAGGGTCTCAATTAGCAACAGGAATAAAATACCCCATCATGGTTGCTGGTCATAGCGGCATCACTGATTTCAAAATAACTTCATGTTTCCAGCAGGATC